>NC_040041.1:620219-843118 GCF_003713205.1 Coffea eugenioides
CCTGAACAGTCCGGCTCGTCACAGCTCAGCTCGGATCCGATTTTTGGCAGTTGCATCACCTAGCATCCACTTTAATTCCTTCTGACACCAGATCATCACCCTTTCTTACGCCCTGCCATGCTCGGGAAGCTCCACTTCTCAGTGGTACCAAATCTTCTGATCGTCTGGCATATTTCAATCTTAGGACTGCAATACAACTCCCCATGGCATTCCTATATCTCTGGTTGAGCTTTGCTCTGGAGAGCTCTGTTCATCAATTTCACCCTCCTTTCACCCAAACCTCCCTTCTGTTTTGGTTTCACGATCCCTTCCCCAACTTTTCAATGTTTCGCTCAAGCTCAATCACACTTATTGGGTTGCTCAATCACCCAATCCAATGGGCTATTAGGCCTTGGTCAAGATATGTAACTTCCGCTCTTCAGAGTCTAGACGGAATTCAGTCGTTGGGCTTAATAAAAAAATATGTTCAGCCCATGCCATGATTTTAGACTGACGAATCAACTATTCCCGTAAACAAGGCTCGGAATCACTTTTGAACCTATAGTAACATACACCAGTGCTTATGAGGCGGACTACAGAAGTTAATTCTAGCAGTAAAAGCTAATGACTTTGAAGTTCAAAACCGAAGAAGAAGAATAAAGATTTTACTTACAGCAATATTCATTGCATCTAAAATTACCATTTAGATGCAACAAAAAAGAAAAGGGTTCAATTTTTAATATTATGTATTTATGCCGTAAGACAAAAGCTCCAAAAGAAACTACACTTTATCATGGATGCAACCAGGGGGGAGATAATTTTCAATTTTTTCCCTTACAAAATTTAAAAAATTTTAAATAAAAAAAAACGCTCTTTACGATTTAAAATTTTGCCCCCGCAAAAAATCCAAAAAATATTTGGATCATAAGTTTAAGTTTAGGCATATTAAAGTTCGACCCTTCAAAATAATAAATGAGATATATATATATATTTTTTTTGACTCTGTCTATAAACTCTATAGTTTGATATCCATTCAGAGGCGGTAACATTGCAATTCTGGTTTAAGGTCAAAGCAGAATGCATGTCGAGGGCAGTTGGAAGAAATGTTGGGGTAAAACAGCAGGATTAAAACGTAAATGGAAGGGGAAAAAAAAAAAGAAAACAGAGAGCTGGATGAATGTGGCTTACAATTACTACCAGTAAAACATAAGCTGCTGCCGCATGGTAATAAATATAGTGTGGCTTTTTCAGCCGTAGTGTTGTTGTCACGTGAATAATTACTATTTTCACCTTTTTAATGATGCTTAAAATAAGATGACAAGATCAATAAACCTTGTGATGATTGCGTTGGTCGGCTGGAACCATTATCAAAAGAAGCCTGAGCATGATAAAAAGCACGGAAGTTACCACTTAACACCACCACCCAAAAAAAAAAAAAAAAGAAGGTAAAGAATTCGACAAATTGTGAGAACGTAGTCTTTTTTCTTTTTTTTTCAGAGGCGATAAATCTAATCTATCCTACACTAAGGAAAGGGGACGGACCTAAGGAGACTCAGGAATAATCCGGAGGGGACTGAACCACCACCAGACCAAACGGATACATAGCATACCCGCCTGAATTTTTTTTGAAAATAAGCCACTTAAATGTGATATTTTGATGGGAGACAAGAACCCACCAACTAGGTGGCAGCCACTGAGCCAATGGCCCAGTGTGAGAACGTAGTCATAAGAGGCAAACAAAACGACGAAAGTAGGCCCTATAGCCTATAGCCTATAGGGCTCAATTTGCTTTTTATAGTAGTACCACTGCAGTGTTTAAAAAAAATTAAAAATTGCGTAAACCTTGAAAACGTTGGAGTGTTAAAAACCAACCACGGACCTTCAATTTCCTCCTCTGCACTTCAAAAAGATTGTCCTCTGCCATCATTACCAAGATTTTGACCTGTTACATGAGAGTCAACGAAGCATAAAACTTCCAGGAGGCTCTGGAGATAAAAAAAAGCCACGATCCACTAACTAGTCAAAATCTTATTTAGTGCATGCAGACCATATATGTATATACAAAGGCCCTCCACTAGTTTTCTTGCTCTCTTTTTTTCAATTAAAATTGATGACAGGCAAAATTTTGGTTGCGTAGTAGTTTGTAGATCTATTAAGATCATCCGGCATCTGATTGCCTTGTTGCTTCGACTGGCATCAGCAATTTTTTTTTTATTTTTTCCCTCTTTTTGGAAAGTGGGATCAACAAAATATACACTAGTTAGAGAAATATGGGTTGGCATGACAATGATTTAATTTCATGTTCTTCCCGGATACGTGATTTTAGGTGATTTCGGCAAAAGAAAATATTTAAAAATTTCGATCGACGTGAATAAGAGAAAGATGATCAAGTTATTGTCAAGTTATGATCAGTAGTCAGCCTCATGCGTGAGAGATATCATAATCCTGTCTGCATTACCACAAATAATTGCACAATTTTGGGGATCATTTCTTGTTTTTTTACTTGGATAATTGCTCATCAGCACGTCTAATCTTATCCAAGACGGAAACACAAAATCTTTTTTCGTGAATTGAACGATATTGATGGATGGTTTTTTTTTTTTTTTTTTCTTTGTCCGCCCCTCAATTATATCATATGTGTTGGCTAAGAAGAAAGAAAGAAAGAAAGACGGAACTGATTAGCCCTGATTTTGTAGCTAGGCATGCATGAGATATCTGCACCTCAAATTTCTTCACTATTACGTCTAATAGAAAAGTCTGACTAATGTCCAACAAAGTCTACAGGATTTAAGGAGTCAATTACAGTCGACTAGTTTTACTTGCGGCAACCTTTTCTTTTTTTTCTTTTGTTTTGTTTTTTGTCATTGGGCTCGAATTAAGGGTCTTGGTCCCTTGGGTCAGCTTTTGAATTCTTTCTACTAGACTATAAGGGTATTAGGTTGCAGTTTCTTTTTTGAGAAAAATTTCTTTTTTCTAGTTGAACCGTCCCTCAGACACAAATTCATGAATAAAGTTTTTGGTACGTCAAATCCGACTGTTTGTTACATTCGCATTGGACAGTAATAAGCCACTCAAATCATCTTTCTGGTGATTTATTATTGGGATTAAGGACTTTCTTCTTTTATTTCCGTAATTATAAGTCTCTTTCCTACCCACGCATGCTAACTTATTTAGATCATAGCAGCTGTCCTTCAAATCAATTAGGGTTATTATCACTTTATCCCTCTAAACTATATTATATTATTAATTTATCTCCTAACGTTATCTTTCAGTCATTTTACCCCCTAAAGTTAATTCAACTCAGCATGCTGACAAAATTTAGACAAAAATATTCTTTTATTTTATAGCATTATTACATTATTGTTATTATCACTTTATCTCTTTAAGTTATAGTGATATAACCGTTTTATTCCCTAAAATCCTGAATGTCTGGCATTTAATCCCATGAAAGAAAGCGAAAGACTATTGGTCTCCCAGTTATTAAAACGGTAAGGAATGCACTGCACATTCATTCAGCATCCATGCAATCACGTTGTATCCTATTATTCATTCATTTGCCTGTATTTACTTGTTGGGGTGAGAACGAAAAGGAAGAAGAAGAAGATCTCCTCGGTCGATTGGACCGGTGAAAGACGCAGACACGTCTTCATCTGTTGGTCGAATCAAAGCTCCAACCAGAAAACAAAAAAGGAAAAAAAAAAAAAGAAGAAGAAATATTCTCCTGGTCAGAAACAAAAGCAACATCCCATTATTCCATGTAGTATTAGACGTTTCAGCCGAATCCCTCCCTCCATCATTCTACGATAAAAAGTCCCGCTGACGATGCACTCAGTACTAGTGGCAATGGCTTAGGAGCTGGAAGGAAGCACCTACCCATTGCACTCACGGGCAATCCAAGTAAATTCTCCGCTCAAAGCAGAATTAATTATACGGGCAAATTTGGTCAAAAAATGGACAAACAAAATTATGTCCCAATTCCGTTTCTTCTTCTTTTTTTTTTCCCTGCTTTTAAAATCGATAATGTAGTATGTATCTGTGTAACTAATGAAGGTAAGCAAATTAAATGCGATAGCGGAAAGAATTTAAGCAAGAAAAGAAGGGTTATTATCACAATACCCTATTAAACTATATATCATTACTATCAATTTACCCATTATCTTTTAGTCATTTCATTTCCATAGGTAATTCAATTCAACATATTAACAAATTTTGGACAAAAAAACTCTTTTATTTTATAGCATTATTACATTATTATTATTACTTTATCCCTTTAAATTACAGTGATACAATCATTTTACTCCCTAGCATTATTGTTTAGGCATGTTACCCCATCATTAATCTAATCAGTATGATCTAAAAAATTTTAAAACTTTTTACCCTTCTTTATATATAATTAAAAATAAAAAATAGTTGGAATGATTATTCTTCCTTTTTTCACTTTAAGAGTTTCAAAATTACAAAAATAATTTTTTTTATCAAATTCCTCTTTTCACACTTATTAATACTAGAAAAAAAAAGTGATAGGAGAGGAAACAAAAAATTAAATTTTACAAAGAAAGAAAATAAAAATATATAATATTATTGTATTACTTTAACGTGGAATTTGGTGGTAAACAGAAAAGCAAAATAATTTTAAAATAATAAAAAATATTGAATTCTTTCTAACTTGTATTAAAAAAAGAATTGAGCTCTCTTTCTGTCTCTCCCCCTTTTCTCCCTATCTTTCAATTTTTTTTAATATTAATAAGATTGCTAAAAAGAAAGAGATTAATGCTTTAAATTTTTTTTCTTGATACTAAAAAGGAGAAGAGCCACTTTAAAATTTTTATTATGTTTATTATAAAACTTTAAAATTTTTATTATGCTTTAAATTTTTATTATGTTTATTACAAAGAGGAGGGTACTTCCTCTAAAATTTTTTGACTTGTTAAGTTGATTTAATGGTAAACTAAGTTGATCAAAATTAAATCTACGGGTAAATTGATAATAAAATTATAGTTTATGGGGAAGAAGTGATAATAATTTTAATAACTAAATCTGTCTTTTTACTTGAATTAATAAATTTTATTAAATTTAACAGTTAATTTTGATGGTAAAATGACTAAAAAAAATATGTGAAGGAAAAAATTGATAATATCATTAAACATCGTTAAGGGTAAAGTGATATTAACCCAAAAAAGATGCATATAATGATATGAGTAACAGCGGAGTCTAGTCTATCTGATAATGAAGGTACGTACGTGATGGGCAAACGGGACCCAGCTGATCATCAAACAATCATGGAGAGCGGGAAAGCGGTTTTGCCAAAATATTGTGGGCTGTCCTGCTGCTCTTTTTCCAGGAACTAAAGAAACTCTCACACACGCACACTCAATTAGAACAAACACGGGAGCAACCGAGAGAGCGATCCGAAGGACTGCCCTGCTGCTCGCCCTGGAGTTATTGGTCTCTCTGGTTTTCTGTTTGCCAAATGATGGCACCAATTGAATGATTACTTGATATCATTAGAACTTATACTGTTAATAACATAAATGTTAATGGGAACGGTACACTTATTTGTGTGCAGATTTAAAATGAAAAAAAGTTATTGAGTTGTAGGTTTTTCCAGATATGTGCATGGAAGTACTGTGTTTTTTTTCTTCCAATTGGAATAAGAAGTTGTTGGCATTTGTCACTTTAGTGGATGTTTTGTTAGACTTGAAAAACAAGTGTATAAATGTGATAGAGTGTACCTATTCATGGGAGAGGATAATACCATTTTGCTTTTTATTTGAAGGGTAAAATAGAATTATAAAGAATGAAACAAAAAGAGAGGAGGTGTTGGATTGGATGGTAAGGTTGAAAGAACGGTAAAGTGGAGGTTTTGTATTCCAAACCTCTCACTTATGGAAAAAAAAACTCCTCTCTCTTTCTATATTGTTATCATTTGCTAGTTCAATAGATTATTTAATTTCTAAAATTATATAATTTTTTGGATTTGTCTGACGGGTGTCCATCGAACATTCATTAAGATATATTTTAGTGTTATCGAGCACCCAATAAACACTCGTCAGAAAAATCCTAATTTTTTTTTATCATTACTATTGCATTATTGAATGATACAGCAAGAATTTGTTGTGGATTACAATCATGGGTATAGTATTTTTCAAAAGAAATGGTAGAATTTTTCAATGAGATATAATGTTATGTATCCCCATATGATTTTAGAAATTTAAATTATTGAATGATATGATAAGCGTTTACTAAATTTTTTACAATAATGGGGATGGTATTCAAAAAGAGTTGTAGACTTTCCCTTAGTTTTAATTTGGAAATAACTGCAACAAACATAACATGACATATGCATGAATTTCAACTCATTTTGTTATCTGATTTAACCCACAATTCGACAGAAATAGGAATTTTGTTCTGTTACCATCTCTATCATTTCTTTTCCACCCCATCCGTTCTGAAAAAAAAAGAAGAAAAAGTAGGAAAGCCAGCGGTGGATGCCTGATGGAGAGAAACCGTTCTAAAGAATAAGGGAGGTTGGGATGGGAATGTAGGACGCCGTGGTTTTGCTTCTGAATTGGCGTGATGGGATTGGAATCGGAATTGGAATAAGGCCGTACAAGTGTAATCTAAAAGAATATGGCGATCCTGTCTGGGAGACGCAGTCTTGTCACCATCCGTGAGCATAGTTACTACCAATGAGGCGCCAAAAGAAAAGGTGAACCTTTAGATGTTGCTTTTCGTTCTCAAAGGCCTTCTTCTTCAATTAAATGTGGTTTGTAACTAGCACAATATTGCAGTTGACTTCCAATTTTCATATCTTATAAGAGCTGAGATACATATATAGTTGATTGATTACCATTTCTTCTTGAACATATGTCTAACAGGATTGATCTATTCTTGGTTATTTGTTGTTTATTGATCTATTCATTTTTCATTGATTTATTGAATCAAAAAGCATTGCTTGACAGGCTAGCTGGTGAATTATTGCGTTAGTCCTTCAGTGTTGTCAGGAAGTTACCCCATCTCTTGGTTTAAAGTTCCACTTCCTTTGGAAGGTGCAGGTGCTTCACAATCTGTTTTGTTGTTGCTTTCCCTTCTCTCTCGCTTGGCCGGAAAAGGCAAAGATGACGGTGGATGTATATTCCCTTCGTTGCTGTGAATATTGCTATTGTGTCAGATCTGTTTCATACGCTTCAACATTGGAATTTGAACGTTTTTTCTCCCTCGACCAAGTGAAGTGAAAATGGACCATTTGAGGAGTTCCACGCCCACACACTACACAGGCAGGTGGTATTTTGGGTTCAAAGACAACCAAGCCAAGTACCATCAATTTGCTACACAACATATATATGTATATATACATGTAAAGAGTGAAATATCACCTCGAATTAAGGATTTAAATACAGGGATTTACGCTGATATATTATTGTTTTCCTGATGGATTCCAGAAGACCTTAATTAATTTGTAGTAGTTTCAACTTGACCCTTTTTTTGGGGTGCTGATAACCTTTCAATGAATTTTCAGAAAGACTATAGTGTCCCCAAATATGGCAAAATCATGCAATCAGCACCCTTACTTTTTGGTGTAGTGGCATATTGTTACCTCTAATCTGGATGATAATACAAAGAGATTAGCTGACAAATGACGACAGTTGTCATTACTCGTACTACATGGGTGTATTTACAGCAAAGTGAAAGAGATGGACGTGTCCTTCACTGCCTTATAACGTGCATGGTTACTCCTAATTACTGTATTCGGTGAAGCACATTTAGATACGCATTTATATCTGTCAAGAAAAGGTTCATTCGTTAAAATATTGGGTAATAGTACTTCTAAAATATTACCACTTCACCGTTTTGTGTTTGGATGTTAGCATCTTGCTCAAAAACAACCAACTGCTTTTTCTTCATAGTTTCACAGCTTGCCATCACATCTTTGAAGTTCGAACAGCTTGTAAAGGGGATGCAGGAAGAAGATTTAATCGATTCTGCTAAAGAAATGTTGTTCTGTACAATGTATAATATTTTGCTTGACATCTATCTGGAGCAAATTAATTATATGTTTTTGTAGTTGGTTGCTTTCCTGACCTGACACTGGCCGACTTGTTCTTGAGATGTGTGCTTTGTTTGTACCAGGCTTTTGATCTTTGAGGTTATTGGTCTTTACTAAGACAACAAAAACATGAGCAAATCTTCTCCAGCTAGCTAAGCTAGGCTCTTAACATATAATAAATTCTTTTATTATCTCAGACTAACCATTTCACTTTTTAAGATCTAGGGTTTGCTGATCACTGTAAGGTTTCTTTTATTAGAAACAGTTTTTTCTTTTCATCTTTTTTTTTTTTGGCTTTAAGAGTAAGCAATTCCATGTTTTCTCATTTTCTCCATGTTTTCTCGTTCTGCTTTATATCCATTGAGTTGGTACTTTGTATTTGATTCTCTGGCAGAGATATTGTTCACAATTTTATTGTCATATTTAGTGTTTGATAGATAACTATACTGAAATCTTTAACTCACCTTACTTAATAATAAAATATTTCGCTTGTATCATAGATACATTTTCCAACCTACCTTTTTATATTTCCAACCACCTTTTTATCTCACATACATCACATCACAAAAAGTGCTACAGTAATTATTCAAAATAATATTTCAAATAATACAATATCCAAACACTCCCAATATTTCTTAAGGTGAGGCGACCCATTAGAAAAACCATTAACAATTACTCTATTTAGTGGCAAAGTCAGCAGTGCCTTGAGCCTGCATGCCTATGCCTAACAACTTTTACACCGCAAGTGCCAACTTAAGATGGGAGGGAATCTTTTGCCGCGAGACAGAGACCAGCAGCTCCAGAAATGATTTTTCTTTTTTTTTTTTAATAAGTGGAAGGGCTCGAATCCGAGATCTCTCTTTTACACTCCGTTCGCTCGTACCATCCAGCTCATCCCTCCTACAAAAAATTGAGATGATCTACAAGTCTGTATGTTACAGTTTTTCTTTACAAGAATTTGCCTCCATCACGAATGCTAAATATATTCATCTCCGGAGCCTAAAGTCATGAAAGTAGGTGAACATTTCATTACTGCCTTTTTTTATCCTTCCACCCTTTTTCACACCCTTTTTTACCCTCAATTGCATCACTATTCAGTATTCACTTGGACGGATATATGAATAATTAATCGTGACATAGTAACCAACAAAAGCATATATACTGGTACGACTCACTGCCATAAACAAAAGTCGTCAAACACACATATATTTATAGAAAAGTATTAAGAAGCTTAAAATTACAATCAATCATCATACGAATCCAGAGGCTAATCAGGGCATTCAATTCAAAGGACATACTGATTTGGAACCCGGCGCAGCGTGAAAGAGGAAAAAAGAAATCAGAGGCATTGATCAGAAGAGACTTTGTAGTTTATTCTTCACCAAAAAATTAAGCTATAGTATTACACATATATTGTTTTTCCAAGTCTAAGCAAATTAATTGGCATACTAAAACATGACAGGATTCAAGATGCTAGCTCCGTCCTCTTAGGTTCAGACAGATCAGTGGTCAAAACACAAATATTTTTTTCAGCAACCCCCCTCACCCTCACCAAATTAATGGTCTGCTTTTTTCAGCAATTGAAATAAACACACACGCACTCAATTAGAACAAACACGGGAGTAATCCGAAAGAGCGACCAAAAGGTAATCTAAGGGAGATCCACAAAAAACATCCATCCAACTAATTGGTGACAGGAAGGTGCTCCCATGAACCTTAAATCCAGAGTAAAGATCCCACGATTTTTCGATGTGGATGGATCAAAACACAAATCACGGTCGCGGAATTTAACTATGTAGCCTGTCTGTCCAATTGAAGATTTCGGTGAGAAAGACATTCAATATATATATATATACACAGACGCATACTAGTACTGTATAAGGAGAAAAAGTAGATTCCTTTTTCAATCTGACCATGCTCTGGGTGATAATTGATATTAGTCTCATTTCACACAATCTATACCCTTAAACAATAGCATAACGAAATTTAATAATGCAAATCAAACCTTATTATATACGTTTACATATTCCTTCTACTTGATGCAACATCAAGAACTTATCGTTAAGCTAGCTAGCTCCCTTGCTTTTGTTGCTTCTTATCCATTGAGAGAGAGAGAGAGAGAGAGACAGCGAGAGAGATGGAGCATACTGATCAAACTCAAAATGGGCTTTTGGAGGAGTTTTTAGTGGCTCCAAAGTTGGATAGTTACTGGACCACTTTCCCCGGTGGAGGGATCGAAATCTTCCCAAATGGTTGGAACTGCGAGTCTTTCGATCGCAATGATCATAACCAAGATTTACTAACCTCAAACACAAACTCCAACTCGCTTTTAGGACTCCTCTCATCACCGGCAGCATTACTAGCGGCAGGGTCTCACGAATCTGGTTTTGCATTCCCTTTTGGCGAAAGCACCAGCTATCCGTTTCTTGATCATGTTGGTGATGGTTTCAGTACGGCAGTACCGGAACTGGGCTCCTCGTACGATCGTTCTAATTTTGACAGTTTACCACCAGTTCCCATCCAACAAGATTATGGAGAAGGGATGGTGGAACATGGAGGAAATCTTGGGCTCCGTGGTCTCCAAGAGGGGAAAGGATTCTGCAAGGTGGAGGTTGAACAGCCAACCGCCACCAGCATCGGTGCATCTAGAGTGGGCTTGTGCGGAGACAAAAGGAGCAAGATCAAGAAGGCTGAGGGGCAACCGTCCAAAAATCTCATGGCAGAAAGGAGGCGAAGGAAGCGACTCAATGACCGGCTTTCCATGCTTCGATCAATTGTTCCTAAGATTAGCAAGGTCATCGTCTCTAGAAGTTTATTTGGCATTACACATGCTTTTCCTTTGCTTCATTTCTTCTTTTTTTGGTGTGTAGGATGAAATTAACAAGTGCTGCTTGATTTAACAGATGGACAGAACATCCATACTTGGAGATACCATAGATTACATGAAGGAGCTTTTGGATAAAATCCACAAGTCGCGAGAAGAGAGTACGGAGGAGAACATCAACCAGCTGACTAAAATAGGAAACTTGAAACAGCTAAAGCCAAATGAGGTAGTTGCCAGGAACCCTCCAAAGGTATAGTTCTGCACCCAACGGATGCAACTCTCTATCCAGTATCCAGGACATTGTCATTTGTCACTTCTTATGCACTGCAGTATCGTAAATTCCTAGTTTCCACAGCTAAATTTAATTGTCTAAGGCTTCAATGATGCATCAGTTTGACGTGGAAAGGAGAAGTGTAGACACGCGGATCGAAATTTGTTGCACTGCCAAGCCAGGGATGTTGTTGTCAACAGTCAGCACAATGGAAGCTTTGGGGCTTGACATTCAACAATGTGTTATCAGCTGTTTCAATGATTTCTCAGTACAAGCCTCCTGTTCCGAGGTATGCATCTGACCATTTGCTCGGTAAATGCTTCAGAATCGTCTTTTGCGCCTTTTTCCCCTCTTTTTGGTTCTTTTTTGCGTGGGGGGGCAGTACGTTAATTATCATCTTTTGCTGATTGCGTGGTAAAAAAATTAGTAATTGACCTGCTCCAGCCTTTCATGCTATCTCATATTCTAATTAATTGATTAGGTGGCGGAGCATCGCAGAATTGTTGGATCTGAAGATGTTAAACAAGCACTGTTTAGGAATGCAGGTTATGGAGGAAGATGTCTATAGAGAGCGTGGCTGCAGCAGAATAAATCTGGACATTATCAGAAGCCTAGCGAGGGACATGGAAGATGATCTGTTGTGTTAGCAATTTTTTAGTTTCTAATAGTGTAGGCTTTCTAGAGGTTCATTTTTAAATCATTAGATGTATATGATGATTTCTGCCATTAGTGGAGATTTAATGAAAGTATGATGTTTTATAATACACACACACATGATGAATTGGATCTACAAATTGTGAATCGATCTGATGGAGGAACCATACGGTCATTACCCATTATTTCCTATTCTATCATAGATATATAGATTAAAAATAAAACACAAACGGATTTATAAAATCCTGGGAAACATATCCAATGCAATGATCATATGTCAGCAAGGAATGTCTCGAGCAGTGAAAAGATCCTTGGAACAATATACAGAAATTGACATCTTGATACGTTTCCAAAACTAGTCAAATATGAGTTTATACTTAGGGTTGGTTTTTGACTGGCTGACCCTGTTTGGTATGAAGAATGAATCCACAACCTAACCAACAACAAATGGTAATAGCAGTACTGGGGAAGTAATTTGGCAATAATCAAACTTTTCGTCTCTCGAGTCCAGAAATGGATCTCATATTTGTACAAGTATATCGTTTCTTGCAGCAAAGATGAAATTGAAATTGGGTTTTCAGCAGACTAAGTAGAAAGGCAAGGCAGTAGGTCTGGTTGCTTTCAGACAAGAGAACAAAGAAAGAATCTACTTTAGCTAGAGCTTAAAGACGAGCTTCGTAAGCTGACATTTGAAGAGTTGGATACTCTCCACTTCAGCAGTCAGCAGTAAGTAGTAAATAAACTTGGCATATCCCAGGACTAAAGGCAAGTCTTTGTTATCTACGTCAGAAGTTCTATACCGAGCAAAATGGCTTTGGGAAACAGCCATGGATAATCCACGCTTTAGGCAGCTATTCTCAGTCTCATAACTCCCATTTTCCAGAGTCGTTTGACGCAACAGAGAAATATCTTACAGGATGGCAATCTTCAGGCATCCAGATCCATGGAGCCAAAAGATCCTTGGTGTCTCTTTCTGTAGCACATGAAGCAGCGGAAGCATAATAGCCATCCCGCATCAACACTGAGAAGCCACTGCAAATTCCATAACATATGACGTTTTTCACATTCTCCAGCTTTGTAAACTTTAATTTCTTGTACTCGCTTTTCAGTCTATGCCAACGTAATATCATATATATATATAAACTTACAACCTTAGATTTATGGAGCTTCAAGTCAAGTTACACAAACTACAAAGCAAATACAGCAAGGAATAGAAACAGTCAACTATTTATACAAGACAGTAAGCACATATATACATTTGTATGGGTCATAAAGCAGATATAGACCACGCAGATCTTTGATGAGAAATCAGTAAATGGGTCAATTCCAATTGTCCAAGAAAATTGGAAATAATAATAGTCATCAAGTTTGTGACATGTACTCCTAAGCAAACAGCTTTATCCTATAAGACAAAGGAGAAATTTGACACATTTCCATGCAATCAAGAAGGATAATGAGAATTCTCAACTTTGATCTTCAAATTCATCTTCAGAACTATCTACAAAATCGCGAACACTATCGTCAAATTTGTTTGCCTCCCTGCTCTGTAGATGGTGAAAATGCTTGATGGCATCTCTTGCACAAAAAACCAATGCATTCTTTGCGTCTTTTACTATCTTGCTCTTCTGAAGGTTATCTTCTTTATTGCCACCACTTTTGTCCTGCGTGCATTTTTTTCCCCTTAGTGACATTGCCTTTCTCCTGGCTTCCCTCAAATGTAGTTGATCAATATATTTCTCATGCAAGGCTTTGTTTTTAATCTTCTTTAGAACAGCGGGACTAATAACAGTAGATCCACGTGAGTCATTCGATAACGAAAGAAGCTTTCCGTGGGCTGATGAAGAAATTTCCTGGCACCTTTTGTCCAATCCTAGTCCTTCTCTATTCAATTCAGGGGTGGAAACACATTGAGTGGATGGATCCAATGTTGACTCCAAAACATTGAAAAGATCTGCTTCATAATGTTGGTCTGCAGCATACTGTTTATGTAGTAGCTGTCGGACAGTTCTACGTGTAACACGACTCTTCTGCTTGCTGTATCTCAACTTCTTCGTGTCAGATTCTGAAGCATTTAGCAATTTACTTGCTGAGAGTGACAGGGAGGCATTCACTCCTTTTGTCCTGGATCGTGGTTGTTGTTGCGCTGGGGTCAAAAGCTCAGAATGGATTTTGTCAAAACATTCCTGGGCAGATTTTCCAGGAACCTGCAACAAACTTCCAAGATTTAAAGCCATATCAAGACTGCAGAAATGCAAGCTAGTAAAGGGTGGAGAGAACATCTATCTGTATAAACCTCAAAGTTGGAAATGCAGTTTTAGCAATGGCGTCATTGTTCTAGTGTGTGAATAACAAGTAGGATTATCAAACCAACATTGGCTTATGTGTGAACTCTGCAAAAAATTTTGATACCACAAGAAGACTAAGAACAAGTATCTGAATCTTATACGAAACGAGAATCGTAGATTTAAGAATTAAAGGAGGTCAAGCATATTATAAGTTACCAATCTATTTGTTCTTGCAATTGGATTTCATTTTCCTGGCTGCACTTCTAAGAAGCAGAGAGATTGGGTTCATGAACTGAAGCAAGGGAAAAAGAAACCACATCAAGTTTTGCGAAGCCCTGCCTATTGGGGGCACAAATCAGTTCATCATAAGTTCCATCAAACTATAATTGTCCTTGTGTTACAATTTTATTCAGGGATTATATTTGACAAGTGCTTATTTTCAAAAGAAACCAAGAGAATTAATTTAAACATGCATTTCCAATTGCTTGTAACTAATTTGATAATTATGAGAGCTATGAATGGATAAAAGTATAGGCCAAAAGTTATTCTAGTACATTTTTTCTAATAAAATAACACAGATACCATTAACAAGAAACCAAATTTCTTTGCCAAATTAATCAAGTGGCAGCACATTACCATTTTGGCAACTTTCTTCCAGAAATGGGGTGTCGGCTTTGCTGCAAAATAAGCTCTTTCCAGCGCTAGTTCTTGCTCTGCTGTCCATCCCTGAAACATCCTATGCTCTTCTTCAACTTGGATTTTCTTCCTTTTTGCAGGAACCTGCTTTTTTTCAGCTTCAAAGCCAACACTCTGACCTTCCCCTCCTATTAAATCTGTGGACAGAACATTAGTAGTTGCATTTTCACTAATAGGCTCTCTAGGTAAGTTTGCACCATGTTTATCTTCTCCATCAACTGAAAGGACCTTTTTGTACAAACAACCAAAGGGAATATTCTGGATGGACTCATTACCCTCGGCGTTACCAGTTCTTGCACGGTGTTCATCTTTAATTCCTCGAGTGGCACTTCTTGTAACCCTCTTTTCAATTTTATACATGCATTGCTCAGACAAATTAACATCCCCTTTAGCTTTTCCGTTATCAGAAATGCATTTCAAAGTGACTCCATCACAACCCTTTCCATTGCCCCTCACACCTCCATTGTTACACCTCCTTAAAGAACTCCTGGTCACCCGCTTTTCTGTCTCAGATTTTGCATTCATGCAGACTGGCTTACCTATCTTACTCACCTTAGATGAGCGCTCCAGCTTAGATTCATCAGAAACAATCCTATTAACATTGCCATTCTGAGAAAACCTAGGAGACCGTCGAACAACACGAGAGTTGTCAACTCCACCATTCAATCTTGTCAATTTTCTGGGCTCGTTACACACATTCGTGGAACTTCTACACCGGACATTGGATTCTTTTGCCTTATCTGAAAGTTGGCCTCTTTTTAAAGAATTCCCGCTTGGAATTGAGCTAAGAGGTGTGAGATCCGAGAGAGGGACCCGTTTCTTGTTTGGAACATGATTCGGAGTCTGCAGGTATTCTGAGTCGGGTTGATTTGGCTTCAGAAATCGTGGAGATCTGCGAATTGCGACAACGGGTTTCGCTCTGTTCTCAGTAGAGTTTCTCTGGCGCATTTTAACGAACAGTTGGTGTTGCAGAGATTATGATGGCAGAGAGGCGAGGGAAAGCACAAGATTCAAAGTCTGAAAAGATATAGGGATGGAATACAATAAAAAGGCTCAAAGCCCAAACTCGATGCACGAGATGTTCGTGTTAAGTAATGGGCTACGCAACAACGGTGAAAGTCTCGGGCTTGACTAGAGGGCCCATGGTGAACTTGCTGTACAAATCTGCGTTTAACCGACATATGTACGGAAATTTCTTTAATGTTTTCGATATTTGCAGTTTAGGACCTTGGATTTTTTTTTTGGGGGGCAAGTGCTATTGATTTTATCGTTAATGAGTAAAATTAATCGAACTATTCATTCCGCGACGCATGACGCCTCGTGAAGTAGCAATTGGATAAAACAAGATTTGGCCACGTATAACTGCTTGATCATGCTGTATTTTATTACAAATTGTTTGTGCATTTTTTGTAACAAAGATGGTATATTCAATCACTTGTATATGAATCATAAACGTGTTAATGTAAGTAAGAGGTTCTGAATTTGAAACTTCTTACTTGCACTTGAAAAAAATGAAAAAAAAACATGTTATTTAAGGTAAAATTATGTGACGTTTCTTGGTATGCACATTTAGAGTTTTTACCTTTGTGACAAATTTTGAACTTCTATAGAGCAAAACGGTTGGCACCCAACACTACATACACTTTTGTTTGTTATTTTTTTTATTTTAGATTTCAGGTCATATCAATTTTACTTCAGTTGTAGCTATTGTCAAGTTCTAAGTTGTCTCAAGAGAGAATTTGATGTTCATGAATAATCATTTCTTGTGGGAATGTTTATAGGTCATGCCATGCTGCCTTACTTTCAATAGTAAAATACTAAAAAACTTCTTGTGGTTTGTCAAATATGCAATTTAATTCTCTCTAATTTGATAATCTACACTATAATTCTCTGTGATTTTAACTAAATTGAAAATTGAACGGAACGCATTCAATCTAACAATTGTAGGTGAAATGTCAATATTACCCTTGTAAAAATGAACTATTTGTAATTTGTCGAATATTCAATTTAACTCTTTTTAGTTTAAAAAATTGCACTATAGCTCCTTGTGGTTTCGACTAAATTGAAATTTGAATGGAAAGCATTTCACGTATAACAAAGGTAATATTGAAATTTCACATACAACCATTAAATTGAATGCTTCCCATCCACTTTTTAATTTAGTCGAAATCATAGGAAGTTATAATGTAAATTTTCGAACTAGAGGAAGTTAAAATGAATATTTGACAAATCATAGGGAGTTTTTTTTTTTTAAATTTTTTACCCTACTTTCAATTAACAGCTTGTATCATAATCTCATCTATGCTAGGTAAGGGAAAAAGAAAAAGTAACGGAGACAAAGGAGAGTCATGAAAGCATTCGTTCGAATAGTGTGTTTTTGAGTGTTTGTATAAAATTTTATTTTAATTTACTGTAGAATTTGAGGAAATACTTTCATGGATTCATGATCCCCATCCCTTCCCTTGTTCTATGATCAGGACTTGATCTCGATTAGGGATGAAAGGTGGGGTCACGGGGCATTAGGGGAGATGGAGGAGAAAATATGACAGAAAAGAGAGGAGATAAGAAGAGGAGGAAGAAAGGAAGGGAGAGAGAAAGGGACAGAGGAAGTGAGAGAAAAAAAATAAAGTTATGAGGAGAGGCAACAGCAACAGCAAATGGCGATGGGTTAAGAAAGGGAGGGGTAGAATAGAAATGATTAGACAGGGTGGTGGTAGAAGAGGGAAATGAACGTGTATTTTTAAGTATTTTGGGGTGTATATTTTAAAAATTTTATGTGTTTTTATGTATTATTAAAAAAAACTTGTCTAATAAAAACATGCAAAAAAAAAAAAAACAACCAGGATGCCAAGCACACCCGTAGCGATCCTAGGGGCACCATTTTATTTATTTGTTTGTTGTTTGTTGGCATAATCGAAGCTTTTGTCCTGGAAAGATACGGAAACTAATGACAGTAGCATCAGCAAAGGCACCCATAGTTTCGTGGCATAAATAATTAAATTAGCCAAATGGGTAATGATCATATCCCACTAAGTTTATTAATTAAAAGAAACTTAATTACCTTTTAGGTCAAAGTTTGGAGTATAACAGAAAAGCGAATTTGGGCCACCAGATGAATCCTCGGGCACATTGATTGGATTACCTTATGACGTTGTTTCGGGGTCTCAAATAATTACCTAATCCATGAATCGGCTGTCGGAACCCTCAAACCAATAAGATACGTACAACCGACTACTAATGACTCGACTTCCAATCTAATAAACCCAAGCATTCTATAATCATTATTATAGTACAAACTATTAGTACAAGAGAAAACAAGAAGATTGGTGATCAGAACCTACGAAATCCATATATATCCTGTTGTTTAATCTTTTAGAAGTTTGCCTGTGAAGTTGCATTATCATTATTCCTCTAAAGAGACTAGTTGGAACATCTCTTTTTTTTCGTGGGGCTCCTATTTTTTGGCTTTCATATTGAGTCACATCGTTGATTAGGATACAATCTAAAAAGCTGCAAATATAACTAATGTTTTTGGCTATGTCCATTATGAAGTTGTTGCCTAAAAGAAGATAACCCTCCGTCCCTCACGATGAAGGAAACTGTCGCGAATGCCGTACGTGTCCCGAAAAACAGACACGCAGGCGATCAACAAACAAGTACGCATATGTTTACAACAAATAAAAAGCATTTCAGTGTAGACTGGAGTAACTCTTTGATGCGGACATTAATCTTCCTGGCTCAAATGGGATGAAACGAAACCGGAGAAGTGCAACGAAAGTACAAGGGGTGGGAGAAAATGGGATGAAACGAAATCGGACAATGGAATTAGGTGACGTTGGAACGTTACACATTCATTACCTTTCACTTTTTCATAGATAAGGCAAGCCCACTAATATTCCCACTAACAATTGTTTCCCAAAAGGTGCTCCCTCTCTCCTCCTCATATTTTGGTTTCTACAAAGAAAGGGCCCCCTATCATCAGGAGTCTCTCTACTTATCATCCGTACGTTTACCACCATGGAAAGATTTGGCTTCTTTTTTACATTCTTTATGTGTTGCTAGTGTAATAAAACCACTCACGATCACGATCACGATGTAAATTTACATAAAAAAAAAAAAGCTGATCTGTTGCCTGCCCCAGCAGAAGATCAGTAGTAGTAGTATGATGGATGCAGTTGTAGGTAGAAATGAATGAAAAGCGGAGCATAGTACTGTAGTATTAAGATGAAGGCAATCAATCCTCTCACATGGTTTACAGTTCCCACAACTACCATTCCATCATGTTTGCGCAGACGCGGACATGGTGTAGAATAGTTGGTCAGCAGATCGAGGTTATGTGGTGATAATTGCATCCTCTTTGATGCCAACTGTTGGATGTCGAATTGGTGGACGTTATGTGCCCATAGATAGAGAAAATGAGTAAACAGTGTGGGGGAATGGATGGTACGAGTTACGAAATCTCAAGTTCGATGGAATTTGAAAGCGATTTTGGAAATAGACAGACAGGAGTATTGAACTTTCCTTTCTCTTGATGACAGCCCAAAATTCATGATAAGATGATGACTGACCAAAATATACTCTCATAACGTAATGGACTAAGTCAGGACGATGAAGGTGCTGAAATAGTTGCGTAACATCATCATTAGTTTCATTTTTCTTCTCTGTGCAGTGGTAAGAATCCTTGTGAGTTACGTGTCTCCCACGACATTCTTTAGTTATTTTTGCGTTTGCATTTCCGGGAAATAAAGAAAGGAATGGGATGATGCGCCAATGTGAGGGTTGGTTTTGGGAAATACTGAAGCTCTGTTTGAATTAGCTTTTTTTGAAATATTTTTGAAAAATTTTACTGTAATAGTGTATATGAAAAATTTTTATTATAAATTTTTTTTGATATATTGTATGGATGAGATATTTTTTGAATTATTATATATTATTGTAACATTGAATTTGAAAAACTTATTTTTGAAAAAATGACCAATCCAAATGGAGCTTGAGATCTCTCATAAATTTACGGCAACTTCTGGTTCTAATCGTGGGTACAGTAATAAAAAAAAAAAAAAAAGATAAACGAGGGAAAGAGAGAAAAACCTATCCTTATGGATATCGATATATGCTCAAATTTTGTTTCCTCGTCCTCTTTTTTTTTTTTTTTTTTAATTTAAAAAAAAGGTTTTTTTTCGAACTACAATGCACGTGAACTAAAATTCATCGAGGCGGTAGTGGTACTTGAAGGAAAAAAATATCCAGCCGGGAAGGGAACTGAAGTAGATGGTTGAGGAATCTGGTCGTAATGGAAATGCAGTATGCAGATACCCAGGTGGACGAATACGAGTAGTTAAGTAAAGGGAGCTTGGATTAAAGGGGGTAGATGGAATGTGCCGAAATTAGGACAGCGTCCCATCCTGAGATCAGCAATCAGCACTTGAAAAGAGCATCCAATCAAATCAAAGGACAAAAAGTGATTTGTACTGAAAGGATGGACTAAGCCTCAGGGTATCAGTACAAAACGCCCGCTGGTCTAGTGCTCGTACTCGTACTGGTACTGGTACTGGAGAAGGTGTTTGGTGGAGCAAAAGCGAAGCACTCGCCTGATTTGGTTTGTACAGTGAAATTAGGTCATGACAATAATGTTGAAGAGAAAGTGCTGCTGGTAGTTGATAGAAAAGAACAAACGATAGAAAAAAAATTCATTGAAGCAATAATCGTGTCCTGCTTCGTATGGTGGAACCCTTGATCCAATTAAATCATGCAAAGGTAATAATATATAATTTTTCACGCCACCTGCCATGTGCCCTCCTTCTAACTTGTTAAATTTCACTCCTTTTTCGTTCAAAAAATAATTATTAAAAGTCATGCAAGGATTCTGAGGCAATACATAATCCTCAATTCTGAAATCATATAATTGGCCAATAGAAAAGCAACAGGTAATTGCTAATTTAAGTTGTTTGCGACTTTGCGGTGGAAATTGATGATTAATCCTGGCACAGAGCGGAGTAATTGATTATCTTTTGTTTTGGTTCCTAAATGGGTGATGGATGTTTCCATATTACCACAGTCCTCTCAAGAATGATGATCGCAAATATTAGTCCGGAGTGTTTGGATAGCACAAAGATCTCAAATAAAATGTATTCTTTATTACGATGGAATCACATGCGGTTCCTTCTCGAATTGAACATTCATTTAGCGGCGTTCCTGGTTCGAAATGGCCATGCCAACCGACCGAATTGCAAGAAACTTTAAAGCAGCGGCTGCTTGACAGAAAAGATATCGTCATGTGCGCTTCTTATCTTACAGGTAAGCATGATTACAGGAACCAGCAGACGATACTCTGGTTTTGGAAATTCAGAAATAGTACCATGCACGGTAGCATTTCTCCAAACTCTGGTACACGAGTACTAGCAAGTTTCAAGAAGCTCAACCGAGAACGGAGGTGCTGTTTCCCGCCGGAGGAGAAAGAAAGAGAGAGAGAGAGAAAAGTTATCCAACCAAGAGGTCCAAGAACTAATTGGAGCAATTGAAAATGGTTTGTTTAGGCCAAGGTAGCTACCACCTCGAAAAAGTGAACTTGGCTTTTATTTTCCTAGTTTTACCATTGTATTTTTACAGCAGAGACATACTACTACTATTCCCTTGAGGATTTCTGAGTAGCGGCGATAAGTACGAAACATGATAATGGGAATATTACAGTCAACCTGACAGAGATCTCGCCCTAGAGTCCTAGACCGATTTCCATCTTTATTACACCAGTAAAAGCAACAAAATAGTAAACAAATTTAGCGACTGAAGGAAACAGGATTGCGTATGTATGGGCTGTGATTTCTGAACTCTTGTCTACCCGGGTTCACATTTATCATCTACGTTAGAAGATTATTATATCCTGATTGACGCAGTAATATGGTAGCAAGTTTTAGGATGGATGTCGATTACTGGATACCAGAAACCGAAAGCAGAGCTACCTACGGACAGATCCAAGTTTTTTTCTTTTTGCTCATGTCTTCCAAGCAAGCGTGCTTGAGAACACACAAAATTCTGTCATATATTGGTTGGGTATTGATGGCAATTGCCAGCTTTAAATTACTTGAAACGTAAGCAAAATGATTTTTTTAGTTACTATTGGAGTAATAAAATTTCTTCAGTACTGTACATGAAATAGGTAGGAGCAGAGAGAGAGCTCTCTAGTACAAAGGGATCGCCATTCGCGGTGGCTTAGGCGGCTTCTTGGGCACCTCCACAACTATTTTCTCCAGTCTCGGAGGCTCGCATGGACATGGCATTGCAATGAACTTCGGAATTTGATCACCGGGCATTAGTACTGGCAAGCTCTGGTTTTGATTCTGCTTCATGTTCTACAACAAAAGAAATCAGGGTATCCAATCAGGAGCTGCAAATTGATTGAATTTTGTAACATCGACAACCAGAAGCACAAAACCAATTTATCGCAGCAAAATTTATTTCTTTTTCCGTTAGAGCGAAGTTATGGGGAATCAGGTTTTATATATATATATATATAAAAATTTGCGGTTACCATGTGGGCAAGTTTAGGTTTCGAGGCGTCTTGAACACCATCTTCCTCGAGATCCGTGGCGCCGGGGAGAGATCGGCGGAAGGACCGGAGCTTGTCCCAGTGGTAGCAGCAGGAAAAGATACCGCTCAAGCTGAAAATGACGATCAGGAGGAGGGCTGTGCCAAGAGGGAATCCCAGAGACGGCCGTGAAGCGTCCACATGAGGAGGTGAATAATCTGGACTTTCCATCGCTCAAACAATTGTCTTTACTGCCACTCAATAAGCGCCCTACTCCCCTCATCGAGGGTCGGAAAAAATCAAAAGATTGAAGCTTTGACACGAAGAGATTGGGAACCACAAAGATTTTCCTTAATTATAAACCAGGTTTGGGGAAAGTGGGGATGGATAAGAGAATTGGTTACCGGTTAGTAGTTCTACCAACTCTCTCTAATACTTAACTAATAATAGTAGCGTCTTGCTAGTGGGGAATGGGGGCAGAGCAAAGAGGAGAAGGTGGTGAGAATTTATAAATGGGAAGGGTAGGGGTGCAGGTGCAAGCGTGAAGAAGCGGTAAAGAAAGGTACAGCTAGTGTCCGGGTCAAGGTACGGAGGAAAGGGCGGGACTGCTGTCCCACATGCTGACTCCTCTGATGCTATCTTGTCTTAGGCCCCATTGTGGTCTATTTCTCGGTGGAGGAGGAGAGCATGAACTGATGACTGAGTGCTATCTATGTAAGGCTTAATTTGCTTCTTTTGCGGGCAGGCATTTATATTTGTATATATTTAGAATGTAATAATAAAGTCGAAGAAGGGATGCAGGAAAGCAGAGGAGAGGTGTCCGTCGGGTAAAACACCTCTTTGTCAGAACGTGAAAAAGATTATGATGTGGCTTTTGAAAACTGGAGATATGAATATGATGCTGTTTAGCTGGAGGGCCGCCGCTGATCCGGAAACTTTAGACAGCTTCTTATACGCCCTGCCCCACCTTGTTCTGCCCTGTCCTTTTACTCCTCTCCTCTTCGCCTCAGGTTTATGCTAATCACACAGATGCCTCTTCCAAATTCAACATTAGACTTATGCACCACGCACCGCACCTCTCTTGGTAAACTTGGTAAACTTTAGGCGAGAGGTATTATTTTAGTTCAGTTGTGCAGTGCTGCTGCATGTAGCATATCATCGTTTCTGTTCGTTCTAATCTCGAGTCCCTCGTAAATTTATACTTAAATTAACGTGTGATTTATTAATGACTGGAGCATGAAATTAACGTGTGATTTATTAATGACTGGAGCATGAAAGAGGTTTCTTGTTCCGTCACTCAACGACCAAAAAAAATAATGGTACTCCTGCGGAAGTTGAGCAGTCCATGCATTATAGCGTTGGATTACTTATCACCGGCAACAACTGTAAGATGAGATCATTAATTAGTTTAAATCTTCTTTGACTGAAATTTTTTCTTTCCATTTTATATGATGCTGATAGGCCAAAAAAAAAAGAGATTTTTTGGGCTTGTGTGTGACCTTTTGAGTTCCCAAAGGACGGCATGAGCAGGCAGAGAGTCTAAAATCTTTTTCTTAGGAGAATTAATGGAAAACAGGGGAAGGCATCATTTTCTTTTCTTTTCTTTTCTTTTTTACCTCGTCTAAATGAGCTCATTGAACCAACTTCCTAGTTACTAGAAGTTGTGCTTGGGTTTCTTTTTAAGATATTATTTTATTTATATTACATAGTAGCAAGTAATTTCTTGACAACAGCAAAAATACTCTCTGGCTTTTTGGTTTTTCGGCCAATGGCTCTGTCAGAAGTGCCGACGAGCGTTTGGATAGCACAATTATCTCAAATAATATTTCGCTTGTATCATAAACACATTTCCCAACTCACCTTTTTATATTCAAACTAATAAGAGGTGGAATTCCAGAGATAAAGAAAACAGCAAAAATAAACCAAAAATCTCAACAATTCAACCTCTCCACCCTTCTTACCTTTTGCCTAGCGGTGAATACTGTACTTTCATCTAATGACGGTTTGTCCCCAAGGAAGTCAACTTTGAAACGATTGCAAAAGTGTATTTTGCTTTCTGCTTTTTCGTGACAATTCTTGGACTCAAATCACTCGCATTTCGTTCTCCGCAAGTGGATTCTCCTAAATATCAACGGATAAAGAAGAAGGAAAATATCTGAAAATTTTGTTTCAGCAGCCACTGAGATTGACAACTCTAATTGGGCCATGAACAGCTGCAGCACTAGACTCGAAACTCTGCATTCCATCCAAATCACAATACCAGAGCTGGCGACTGGTAAGAAGGTCCCCCATCATCGGAGCTGCAAAGGCGGCCACAGGGTTGCCTCTCATCAATTTATAATCCTCTCTACCCTCTCATCATCATAACTTAATGCGTTCCATTCTGGCTGCTAAAGCAATTGCAAGTTTAATGGCTCTATAGAGTTTCAAAATTACCGTCTGATTGCCGTAATTGGACATACAATACAGGTCTATCAATCGAGGTTTAATTCAAAAAAAAAAAAAAACGAAGGTGTAACGGAGACTAACTAGCCGGAGTTATATACACTAATGAGGTCTGTCCTGACCAACTTAGCCCAGGTAAGTCAAGAATTCAAGAACAATTTGGCTTTTGAAATCGTAGAATACTTTGGCCGAATGGAGGAGTAAAAAGCCTTAAATTTCATGTTGAAAATTGGTTCAAGATGTTTCGGCACGAAATTAGATCACATGCATGTCATTTTCGGGTCCCCTGTCTTTTTTTCCTGTATGTCAGTATCATCCACTTGATGTTCGTGGTGACAGTGAACTACTTGTCTAAATATTTTTCCTGCAAGATTCTGTTTCTTCAAAATAGGCTGCCCTGTCAGTTTTAATGCGACTGCTCTTTGTATTTTGGCTGTGTCTTCACTGTTGATATCATTCCTCTAATCTTTTTTTTTTTTTTTTTTTGGTTTTATCTGAGGACGCGAGGGAATATGCTAATCAGGTCACTGCTCCCTTTCTTGATATTTTCTTGTCATGGAACCAATCTATAACCGTGGCAAAGTACGTAGTCCTGGCAACTGGCAAGTCAAATGCCAAAATGGGATTTCTGAAGCAGCATATGCTTTATCCAGACATTCTCGAATAGCATCTTAGACTTGCCTGTAAGCCAAATATCCCCCTATTTCCTATCATGATTTGATTTCATTACATTATAATTAATCCTCAAACTGAACCTTAAAAGCTCAAAAGTGAATATGAATGTCTCTGAACTCTTTTCGTGCTTCAAGCAACGCTGCCAATTGGCAAAGTGCTGTGAGTAGAGCTTGCCGGGGTGGCATTATTATAACCAAAAACACATCAGACGTAAAATAAACGACGCTGGGGCATTGGTGCTTATCCTTTGAAGAGTAAGCAGATGATACTTGGATGTGCGGTTCTTGATTCGATCTAGTAAAATCCAGATAACTTGATGAATGGATAGTCGCCAGCAGGGTAATGGAAACAATTTTATACTGACAATTTACTTCAGCTTTCCAAAATCCAACATGCAAAAATTGGATTCCGGGCTTCTTTAAATTTTCAAGTTTCTCACCTTTAAATAGAAAATCTGTTGCGTAAAGCTGTAGGGCAGATTCAATGGTGAAAAACTAGGGAATTCTAGAAGGGCAGATTCAATAAGAAAAAAATAGACAAAATGGAGAGCGTGCATAAAATGATGGATACAATTCACAAGAACTTCATCTCATTATTATTCCGCAAATTGACTGAACAATAGAGCACTCAGAAACCATGGGGTCTATGACTATCACATCCTGAACAGGGTTGGACATTCCGATTCTTGGCTTGTCATCTCAGCCGTCCGTTGTTCTTTGGCAATCATGTATTTGCGCACTTATGGACGCGGTTTCTACCGCAATTAATCTTTGCCTCATGAGGGATGGGCATTAATAGCATATGTATATATGCGATTCACCTAGACATGGCTAAGGTGCGGTGCAAATGCAATTCTCTTTTGACTTGAAGTTGTTGATTAGGCTAATCAGCTGCACCAACACCATCTCTTGCTGATCTATTGCAATGGGGTATCCTTCTACCAATGGGGCATGCTTCTTCAACAAACAAAATATACTAGGCTAAACTACACATTGGCTCCTAGGCTATAATCGTAATACTACTTCAGTAGCAAATTACCTCTTGTTCACGAAACCTACGAATTGTTCCTTGATGACTGAAAGTCAAATATTGTGACTGAATTATCTCGTGACCCTTTTTCATCATTTTTTTCTTTCTTCTTCTTCTTCTACTTTGCAAATCTTTGTACATGAATGAAAACTCTCTCGCTGTCATTGTTCTTAACCAAACTCCCTATATATCGCGTTGACCCTTTTTTCATCAACTCTAAAGGCGCTACATCGTTTGTTTTATCCAAAACAGAAGCATTTCCTATACATTTGTCATTAATCTCATTACCCATGAGAAGGGGTTAAAAAAACCAAACAAATACCACCTTTCTTTGCTCACATTTATCATGGTTCTACTAGCCATCAAAGTCTGCATTGATCCTAGATGAAGTATAACGCCGAAGGTATTAGACGAAAAGGAGACGAGATTTCGTGCATTTTTTTTTTTCCTGCTAGTTACCTTCTCCAAACTTCCAAGAACGAAAAAATAGAGAAATGTCTGTCTGCGAAGGAAGGAAACCATAGCCTTTCCTACCCCAGTTTAGGCCGAAGGTAAGAAAAGTCCATTTGCATTGGGCGGACTTCAATAGAAGGCAGATCATTGGACCAATCAACGACAGAAACTACTAGGCCCAAAACTCAGGCTGTTAGGCCCGTCACAAGTGCCGATCGTTGATTAATGGTGGAATGCATTTGGGCCTAGATGATTGATTTTTTGCTTCACACTGCCATAATCAAATCATAAACCTTAAAGATTAGTCTTTGGTTTGCTCTATTAGCGAGGGATTATTTCAGCACGGTCGGTTATGATTAACTAATTAAATAGTCACTGATAATCTTCCCCTGAAAAACAAAATAAGAAAAAAGAAAGTGCTAATTCTCTCCATAAATGCCTTGTTTGGATTTTCATTTACCTCACGCCGCTATTGTATATTTTTCTACAAAAAATTTCAGAAAATAATAATTCAAATTCAGACGGGCTCTTAGTATAGCAAGCCTAAGCGGTTTTAGATTTCAATTCAATTTTGATTTGTTGTCTCCAATTTTCCGGTTAGTAATTGATACCAAGAGCAACATCACATCACTTCGCCTTGCCCTATCTTCATACTGCACTTGAGAACTTAATTTTCTTTTTCCTCTCTAGTAAATATAAGAGAAAGGATGCTATGCGCAGCCATAAAGGGCTCCCAACAATTTTAATAGCAGAGGTTTGTACCTCATTGGAGCAGCATTTCTATTATTTCTTTCTCCTTTCCAGGTACGCTGAATCGATATCTTTGCAAAAAAATTTTACGAGGAAAAAAGAAATCTTGTCAAATTTATGGAGAGTTGTCGGAGCCTTATCTTTCCAGGTACGCTGATCGACCGAAATGATCTGCGTAAAAGATTGATCTTTCACCTTGTGGTCCTATAGATAGTAGAAGTTATGGTTGAACAACCAATTAAAGAGGTCCGTTGGCTTATCCAGGTTTTCTCTTTACTCGGAAAGCAACTAAAGTTCTATAAAGTCAGCTGCGGATGATGACAATAGTAGAATCCTACAACTTGAATCCCTAAAAAGAAAGCGAATAAAAAAAAAAAATGAAGAAGAAGAAAAACTGAAAGAGGATAAGTAACTGAGCAGCCTTCGTATTAATCTTGATCCGGATGGGAAGCATTTTCTTGGCCCCCCATAAACTTGTCACCTAGCCATGAAACAAAAAATAAGATGATAAACTAGCACAGTTGCACGTGCTTGAGCTTCTTGCAGCCAAGCACCATTTTGGTGACAAGTTGCAAATTAGCCAGATATTTCTGTAACCCATCTACAACGTCACTAAGCTGCAATCAAATCAAGTCGCTGGTGAGCCAACATCGAGCTTGAGTCGAGTTATCGAACTTAAATCGAGTACTGAGAAATGCAACTCGTTAACTTGCTTGCAAATCGGCTCATATATATTTGAAAACTCAAGAAGATTCAAGTTTGAGTTCGACTAGGCTCGAATTTCGGATTGGGTTCAAATTTGAGTTTACATTAAAAATTAGTCGAAGATAAAATTAAATCGAAACTCAACCCAATTAAATTTAAATTCGACTAACATAGACCTAACCAGCAGTAGAAAGTAGAATCAAATTTAAGGGGAAGGACACCGGAGTACTGAGTGATTCGATTCGCTGGCAAGTTCGAAAACAAAGAAGATCCTGTTGCAGGTGTACTTGTGTACTACAAATCTTTCACACGTGAGCTGTATATCTCAGGTGTATTTATTCTTCGGAACAGGAGCATTCAATATTGATTCGGCTCAAGAGCGTAGACAGGAGAGATCCCCTCCGGCTCCGGGCCGCCCCACACAAAAACCACCAAAACCAACCAAAAAATTGCAGCAGCATTGACCTTTCCCATTTCCATGGATGTCTTTGGGATTCCATGCATTGGAACATGTTTCCAACTACTACTAACTACTATTACTAAATATATAATAAGTATGTTTTCCAGGCCAAGTGAGAGAACGTGCCAGACGCGTCGTTTTATTCGTAGTATTAGAGTATATTGATCAAGATTAACTATGTAAGTAAGGTAGGGTGGGCTGTGATTGGCCCCTGCCTCCCCCCCCCCCCCCCATGGTTGCTATTGTAAGTTGGTCCGGTATAAAATACCACCCGACTAGAAAACATAATTAATATTAAAGAGTGAGCATCTGATAATAGCCGGGTTTAAGTATCAATATTCCGGGTTAATATTGCTTGCTCTACGATTATGAATGTTAAGCTCTTGATTTTCTCGAGTATTTGCTCGCCAACGACTTTCAATCTTCTGCATGAAAGTCCCTCATCAGTACCTAATTCAGTTAAGAATCATCGTATTAACCATATCCAGGTAATAGATCAAAGGCTATCAGTACATGTAAATAATAGGGAAAGGGAAAAAAAAAAAAGAACAAGTAATGGTAGATAATTTTCATCTTCTTGTAGATCTAGTCAAGAAGGTGCTGATCAGAAATCGGAAGTGTCAGACAATACATGTAATAATAAATGTTTTGGTTGGGTGGGTTAATAGTTACCTTAAAAGAGCATCCGATGTTACGACTAATAATACCAACAAGTTGTCTATTAATTTCTTGGCAGATTAAGGGCGTGCGGAAGGGCACCTCATTTGGATTTGGGGGCACGGCCTCATTCATTGGCTCTCGCTGTCAAATATACGGTGGTTTAATATTGCATTTGAAGGGCTGTAGGTAGTAGAGTCACCTGCAAAAGCGGAAGTCTACCGGCATTGGGTCCCTTTGTCGTGGCACAGCCCCGCAAACTATGTGGCTCATACCATTTCCACTAGGGATTGATCCTTACTTCAATTATTAATTATTCCCTTCTGAGCCTGACTTTCAAACCTTCATACCGCATCACCTAATCGAGATCGCAGATCCCTCCATGAATTTGATCCCTATCCATCCCTCAATCCCTTCCATCGGACGCCCCCCCATCCCCAACTAATTCCTCTCTTTTCGAGCCTATACTGTATACTTGGATGGGATGGGGATGATGTTTATCTCTACATTTATTTTCGGTGGATGCATGAGTGGTTTCTTCATTTTGTTTCTACTTTTTCCTATTAACTTTCTTGAAAATGTTAGACGTAATCATTCATTGAAAATGTTCTCCAGAGACTTTAATTGTTGAGGTTGATGCAAAAAAAATACTACTTCAAAGCATGAACAAAGGGGTTAGAAGAATAGGACGGACGTCGAATAAACAAATTAAAACCTTTTGGACGTAATCTCACCCTTTGCTGCTCATCTTTGCAAGTGGTGCATGCCCAAGGTTTTAGGTTCACGGGAAAGGTAATTTTTGAGCAAGCTACAAGTCTCGATTGCTTTTTAGGTGTGGATAATCAAGTTTTGGAGACAAGTTTTTAATTATTCCAACCTCAGGTTTTTAGTGCCATATCAAAATGTTGGTTAAACCCGAAGTACTGGCTTCACACTTTCTTCTAGTGTGAGAAGACTTTTCAGATGACATAAAAACCGCCGACATTGGGTTTGAAGTTTGAACCAACTTATTAATCTCACACACTTTCTTCAAATGTGCCTTCTTTCCTTTGTTAAAAGCTGATTGTGATGGCATGATTTCGTTAAGCAGCCACGACTCACATGACAAAACTTCAAAAACAAGTTAATTGCCTCACCTCTTTATACCCCCACCCCCCCCTTTTCCTCCTCTCTAACCCTAGCAAAAGGCATCAAGGAATTCGGAAGCCTCTTAAGGTCCTGACACCTAGTGGTCGCGGCGGTTCGACCCTTGTTAATGTCTTGTGTCTTCTGGAGGATGGGGGCACAAGCGTAGTGGAATTAGTCGAGTCCGAAATAATAATTCGTTGAATCCCGGATACCCACTGTGTCAGAAAAAAAAAAATCGAAGTCTTTATTGTAGAACCAATATAAATAAGCACAACAAAAATCAACTTTTGGATAGGGTCTTGAAATGGAATGAGCTGTGGTGATGTGTAAAATCTTGGGTCGTTGCGAGGAAACTCCCATATCCTCTGGGGTTGGGATTATGGGAATGGGTACCTATCTCTCTACGAGACGAGTACCTGCACGAAATATGAATTGAATTCTTGGGTTGGCATTTGAGAGTTGAATTGAGACCAAGCGTGCCACTGCCAAGTAGCATCTAATCATATATAGAAGAAGAAGACCCATAATAACCAAGCTACTTTAATTTCTGTGATTTTCTCCTTTTCTTTTCCTAGTGGAAATAAATGAATAATTAGGTCAAAAAGGAGTTTGATGTAACTAATTAAAGAGGCCATCGTCTTTCAAGACGGGCTGATCACAAGAAAAAAGAGTTGTAATTAGAGCCAAGATCTTAATTTTACCTAGCTATGATCTTTGTGGTTCTCCTTTTTCTTCTTTTTTTTTGGTGGGTTTGAATTTACTTTTGGTTTATGTGTACTAGCATAAACGCCAAAGCCAAGCGACATCATTATTTTCGGTACGAGCAAGAAGAGAAAAATAGAGAGGTGCGCTGCGGAGATAAGGGGATGAAGATGGAAAAGGAGAGAAGGAGGTTAAATGTCCTGGTCACCACCCGGCAACACAAGTTCCATTGCCGCTTTCTTGTCCCCTCCGTCCCCACCCATCTCTCTCTCTCTCTCTCTCTCTCCCTCTAACCCATCGCACGCATTTGATCTGCTTTTCCTTCTCTTTCAACAAATGCCCCCTCCCTTACGCGAGTGACTTACGTTTCACGGTTTCAGTCATCAGTCATCAGTCATCAGCACGGATTCTCCAGCACCATCAACCAGCTCTTAAGTAAGTGTAGCTAATCTGGTAGTTTTCGGCTGGAATTTCCCTAATTAAGGTCCTGTTTGAATTGTAATTTTCTGAAATTTTCGTAAAAAATGCATTATAACGATATGATACCGTATCTGAGACGAAAATGTGATTGAAAAATGTGTTTGTAAAAAATGTAAAAAATTTTTGGATAAAAAATGACTTTCCAAACAGCGCTAACTTGCACATTTATCCTTAGGGCTGTTAGAAGGACAGAAATTAAAATTTTCATGCACCCTTCAACTGTAGCTTAACCGAAATGGGGGGCTGTATCGCTATATCTACTGCCGTGTTTGGAAATAGAGTCCTAATTAATAACCCCTGAGCCCTGTGCACCTCCCATACATGACATGATACAACAAAAGCAGAAAAGCCTCTGCGCCTAAAGCGGGCTTTCTTGCTTCTTCTACCTCCCACGCTGTCTTAATGGAATGAGGGGAGTGGAGCCGGATTGACGGCTGTGACGGAGTTAGTGGTGGTGGGACTGGGATCAAAGCGGCCACGTGGGGATGGGGATTGAGGGTATCTGTGGCCTATCACAAAATTTAGCATCATGCTTTTGTGGGCAATCAATCATTCATGGATCAGTTGAAATGTGGAAATTGATAACCTCTGTTTACAATTGGCTGGACAAATAAAAGTGGAAACCTTCTGGATTTATCTTTCATTTCTTTCCTTCTTCTTTTTATATATATATATATATATATATTTCAAAAAAAAAAAAAATCATTACAGCGAAGATATGGTAATCTCCTTTTGTCTACCTCTTTTTCGTCTCCATCATGGCTGCCGCGGGAGCGTGGTCTCAGACCCACTCTGACTCTGCTGCATTCACCACCCAAATTTGAGTAGAAAATTATTCTAATTGTAGCCATCGCCGCTCAACCCAAATCTTTTTGTTGTGCCAAGGGAACAACCTACGACGTCGTCCCGGAAACTGCCCCAGCATAGATCCAACTTTATTACATCATCCTAATTTTGTTTTCATCTTAGTCGTATAAATTTATCTGAAAATGTAAGACGCGGCGATACCAAGCCAGGGATGCAAGTTTTGTGGTGTTAAGAATAATCATCTGTAGAGTCAACATGATTTTGGAATGAAAATATTTCTATCCAACGCCCAAACCAAATCTTTGCTTTGGAAGCAAAGAAACGACGCATGCAGCATAACAACCTTCCGTTGACCAAGGAAGATCCTTCTAATTTCCGAAAAATCTTTTTGGCATTTTCTGCATGCATTTCTTGTGATTACGGCAACTTCTCATTTTTACGTCAATCGTGTCTCGTTGTGGTTCGATGTCATTTTTTTCCCCCCTCGGAACGCAATATGGAGAAAGAATAAGATATCATTTCTTGAAAAGAAATGTGAATTCTCTTGAATAATATTAATATTACCGGAGAGAAATACTTCATGTTTCTACATATCCTACCGCAAATGATCTACTAAATAAAATTAAGTCAAAGTGAAAATTCTACTCTACTGTTTTTGTACTATCACCCTTTTTATTTATATTTATGCATGTATTCTCCCTATTTATTTTGATTACTTTTTTTATTCTCCCCCCGCAACCATTTTGACAGCAGGATGGTGCTAGACTAAACCCTTTTTTCTTTTGGGGGGGGAAATCCTTGCATTGTAGTATAATTCTTCCGGCTGTTTAATGCATGGAAGGTTTGGAATTCAAGATAGAGGAAGGTGAATTTTCCTCTATTTCTTAAAATTAGAGTCCTTTTTTGGGGTAGAACCTTGATGTTCTCGTACTATCCTATTGTATCTCTCTCAATTAAGACGTAAGTCTTGGTATTTGTGGTCCTTCTCCAATAAGATGATAAAAAAAAAAAAATTTCTCCTTTAAAAAGTCCTTTAAACACCTGCAAGGCTACATCAGTCATTTTGCAGTAATATAAAGGTGATCCCGCGGGCTTCCGCTCGAACCAGAAAGCAAGAACCGGAAATCCCTCTTTACTAAACTTTTTACGAAAATAATTCCCTGTAACTACCTATAAGTCTATAACATCGTCAGGCAGTGCCTATTGCTCCCATCATCGAATCTCAACCGTCCATCTCATCCCCAAAAAGAAATGAGTTTTGTAACCGATGGGGGCATCCCTTGAATCGTAGCTAACGTATGATGGAATGCATGCACTAACAAATGCAGCATCCTTTTCTATATTTATACATTTTTTTTTACTTACCTTTACTTTTTAAAATAAATTTAACACCTTAACAACTTTTTACCAAGGGTGCATTTAATAAAATTTAATTTTGAAAATTGAAATATAAAGTCTGAATCTGTTAATTTATTGAATTATTGAGTATATATCAGGTTAAGTGATAAGTGAATAGTTTATCATTTATTTTTTTGAAGCAAATTTTATTTAAAAAATTCAGTGCTACTTAATTAATTAATTTACTCAGATGTTTTATTTTATTTTTAGCTATTAAACGCGTTTTGAACATATTGGATGTATTTGGATAGTATTTTATTTGTCAAATTTTATTTATTTTCTTTATCAATATATTTTTTAATTATCTTTTTATCTCACATAATCACGTTAAAAAGTGATGTAGTATTTTTATATAAAATTATTCCAATTAATCAACTATCCAAACACATTCATTAACTCTGAATTTATTACTTTTAAGTGTTGAATTAGGTTAAGTCCCAAGAGAAATATTGAAATAAGCAACATAACAATTCCTAAATTACTATTTTACCCTTCAACGGCCATCTGTTGTATAATATTTGGTGGGTTTTCACTGCTTCGAGTTCCTCGGCTGATTCAACACCACCAGCCGGACGCAGCTCTCTCTCTCTCTCTCTCTCTCTCACACGCACACTTTTGTTTGCTTTCTTCTGTGAGCTTGTTTTAATGGAGGGTCCCTGATACCAAACCTCGCTCACTCTCTCTCACTCTCACACACACACCCTTTCTCTCTCTAAACTCTAAAGCTTCTTTGTTCTTTGCATTTTATGGTTGTGGGCTTGACTTTGCATTTTATGGTTGTGGGCTTGACTGACTTTAAGGTTTGTAAATAGCCCTTTTGGTCTTTGTGCCTTCCTGTGATCTTGTAATTTTACCTGCAAGCTCAGATTTTTGGTTTCAGGTATGTACTCATTCTTGTTCTATCCTGAGTTCTGGTGCACTTTTCTTTCCATTAAGCTGGCTTTTGATGAATTTTAGTGTTGCTTGCCGAGATCCTGCACCTTTTTTCTTGAGTAGTTTAGTAAAATTCTCCATATTTAAAAAAAAAAAGATTATAGCTCAAGCTTTGATGTTTTCCTTCTCCAGTCTTTTTGCCAACTCAACTTTTTTCTTAATGAATATTGATTTAATGTGTTCTCTTCATTAAAGTTTCCCACTTTGTGGATTTAATAAGTGGGAAATGTTTTACAAGTGGCTAAATTCAGTGGAGGTCTGGTGAGGAGCTTAATTAATGTTTAGTGGTATTCAAGTTGTTCATATTTTAGGACTTTTATGGTTGTTCCATTTTTTGTTGTTTTCTTAAAAATTTTTAGCTTTTGGCTCTTGCAAAATTCTAAATTTAAAACTGGGATGGATATTTGCTTGAGTTATGATGTATGGTACTATAACTTTTGCATATTTGATATTTCGAATTCGTAGTCAAGGTAACTGGAAGTCTGGAAGATAAATAAATTATACCATGCAAAGAGCAAAAACTGTGTGTGTGCGCGCTTTTTTTTTAACCTGCATTTCGTTTTGATCTGCCAAAGTTGCCATGCTGGTCATGTATTTTGTACTATTTGTTTGAACTGCAATTGTTTATGTGATGTGCTTTTCTCGTTGACAAAGTAGGCCTTTGCTCACCTTAAAGAGTTTGATGTTTTTCGCTGCAGCTCCATTTTCTTCTAAAACTGAGACGTACAGTTTGTCATTGCATTCTCCTTTTTTTCTTTTTCTCTTTTTTGTACAAATTTTCCCATATAGGATTAGAGCATATGTGTCTCTCCGCTTTATTACTGAAAAGAAAAGGCTTGATCGTGCTTGTGTTATTGACATGTTTTGGTTACTGACTGAATGATGGCATCGGGTTCACAGGCAATCAAGACATTTCTGTCTGATGTCTCCACCGCTTTTGGGTATTGAAGGTGAAGGGCAGGGCAATGTATCTGTAATGGCTTCTTCAAAATCTGTTGACTGTGTCTCTAACAACGGTTTGGGACTGAAAGAACGGAATTATCTTGGACTGTCAGACTCCTCCTCTGAGGAGAGTACTTCTATGTCGACTGTGTCAAAAGAGAAGAAGAGCAGTTTAAATCTTAAGGCTACAGATTTGAGGCTCGGTCTACCTGGATCTCAATCCCCGGAAAGGGAATCAGAACTTAACCTGCTGAGCTCAGACAAATTTGATGAGAAGCCCTTGTTCCCCTTACTTCCATCTAAGGATGGAATCTGTTCCTCAATACATAAGTCTGTAGTTTCTGGAAACAAAAGAGTATTCTCAGACACCATTGATGAATATTCAACTGTGAAAGCTTCAACCTTCAATGAAAGAAACTGGATGTTTTCTGCTGCTGGTTCCAATTCTGAAACTCATCAATCTATTGGACAAGGAAAATTTTCCGGCAAAGCTGGTGTAAGTGTGCTTTCTAGCAGGTCATGTGGTAATGAACCAAGTGAGGTCCCATCAAAGCCATCAGTTGAGGGGCCACATGTAGCAAATGGATCGAACCAGACCAATATGAATAGACCGACCAACAGCAGTGCTCCTGCTGCAAAGTAAGTTCATGAGCTCCAGACAGAAAAGGAAAACAACAAGCGCTGTGCTAACAAATAATGTTATAATTAAGGATTCTGTTTAGTCTAATAATATTGTTCTTGCACTGCAGGGCACAGGTAGTTGGTTGGCCTCCTATCAGATCATTCAGGAAGAATACACTTGCTACCACATCAAAGAACAATAATGAAGTTGATGGAAAACCAAGTTCAGGTGCTCTCTTTGTCAAAGTCAGTATGGCTGGCGCTCCTTATCTGAGGAAGGTGGATCTGAAAACTTACTCCGCATATCAAGGACTTTCCTCTGCTTTAGAGAAGATGTTTAGCTGTTTTACCTTAGGTGAGCTTCTCTTTATGTCTTGGTTGTACTGGTTTATGTTGCAATCAAAACAATAAGTTTGAACTGAGCTGTCTAATATTTCTAGGACAATGTGGAGCTGAGGAAGTTTCAGGGAAGGAGATGCTGAGTGAGACCAAGTTGAGGGACTTGTTGCATGGATCTGAGTATGTGCTTACATATGAGGATAAGGATGGTGATTGGATGCTTGTGGGAGACGTCCCTTGGGAGTAAGTTCAGTTTATTTAACATGTTTTGCTTGCCTATGTCAATTTTTTTTCAGCTTCATCCTGTGCTAGCTTTGATGCTGAGTGGGCCGAAAATGTTGCAGAATTTCCATTCCTCCCCCCCCCCCTCTCTTAAAAGTAACTTGGGAAGCCTGCCTGGAATGAGTATAACATTGAAAGGATCTACAAAAACAGTTTTCCCTTTAGTTACAGATCTTGCTTGTGCTGTACTACCCTTAACTTTACGTTGTTTGTCCTGAGCATGATGTTGCTTTTCACTTTTTGTTCATTTGTGTTATGCATGGATAGAGGATAGAGCCATATAGATGGCATAGTAAAGTTTCTAGCTTTTGTGAAAGGATGTGGCAGAAAGGCCGCCTGTGAATGCTTTTCTCAACCTTTCGAATATAACCTAGGATGTATCCATTTACTGGCTATTTATCTTGGCCTTTTTCTTGATGCATTCAATATTGGCTTCACTCACATTAGAAACTGGAAGCGACAAATGTATCTTCAGCAGTCCTTTACCGCTTTAAGAGATGAAGGCATGTGTTGAGGCAGTTTACCCATCATGAGTTTATGCAAGGCTTCAAATCCTTTAAACTTGACGTCTAGCAGATCAGGATAGTTTGCAACCATTTTTTCTTTTCTGGGGATGTAGTTTTATTGTTTAGGTGTCAAAAATATTCCACAGTGATATCAAGTGGTATATAAAAGTACAAAATAAGCAAACCTTTTGACTTTGACTTTTTTCTTGTTCTATTTTCACTTGCTTGCTTGATTACATTATTCATTTCTCTCTTCCGCACCAATTGCTCTATGCTAGAATAAAAATGACAGATTTTCCAAGATCTAATTCTTAGCCTTTGCTTTCTTCAAATTTGAGACAGTCAACCTCACGAATTCATATTAGTCAAGAGATACACCTGGCCTGATAGAGAGACGCTATCTATTCGAAGGTCTCCTTGATTCTGCAAAAACTAAAGCATGATAAATAGGTTTAGAGCATAATATATGAGCTGCTTAGCTAGCAGCAGTTTATTTTTCCCGTAGAATCTATGTTTTAGTTGAACGCTGTACAGGTGTAAGAGATTTGTATTTTGAAGAAACTTGCTGATTTCCCAGCTGCTTTTGGATCTTTTGGGCAGATAGCAAATTATGCATTTTAAATTAGCATTTGCTTGTCCAACTATGTGCATCTACTTTATGTCAATGACATTGATCTGTTTTTGATTTCATTGTTTGATTTTATGCTGCTAACTAACGGGTGGGTATATTGCAGAATGTTCATTGAAACTTGCAGGAAGCTGAAAATTATGAAGGGCTCTGATGCTATTGGATTAGGTATGCATTATATGTTAGTACGTTCTGTCAACTAATTTTCAGCTCTTCATACTTACAGATGTGTGCTAAAAGAGAGTGAAACAAGATTGCAACTTTTGTTTTGGTCAATAACAGGATTAAAATTTCAATTGCATATAAGATAAACCTGAACCCAGTCTAGACTGAATCTAGTTGGGTAAAATACTATCTTGCGAGTTAATCCGAAGAAAGCTAAATAATAGAACGGGTGTGTGTATGTCTACCAAGGGAATGTGTAATAAAATCCTTTTCCTAGTATTTTCTTTCCCTTGTACATCTTTCTCCTCAAGTTAGCAAATGATGATTTTAATGAACCAAAATATCTTGAACTTGGTTTGCAGCTCCCAGGTCCGTGGAAAAGTGCAAGAACAGGGACTAGCTCTTGCCTTGGGTATGGTGAGTATGGTTTAGCTGCTACTCAGTCAAGAGGGAGAGACGCGAAAGTGGTGTAGGTCGTTATCGACAGGATATACTGAGATGGAATGCAGATCGTGGGTTGGCGCAATTCTGGTGTTACCAGTGCTTTGGTTGGATTAATAAGTTAAAGTGAATCTCTGTCCTTGAAAAGCTTTTTAAATGCAATAGTATGTATTCCAATAACTGTGGAGTTGGATATTTCGACGTCAAAAATGAAGTAGCTTGAACTGCCAAGTTTATGTGTGATTGAAAAACTTGTCCAGACTTGAACACATTATTTTTACTTGCTGCTTGTATCGTTGTGGATGTGCTAATTCAGCTGCACAAGCTTTCTTCTATGTTATTCTTTTATCTCTCTCTCTCTCCTAATCTAAATGTTCTGCGTTAAGAAGTTATTTCTCCTAGTTTTTCATCTTTGATAGTTGCTTCGATTGCGATTCTATGGTACTGTATTTCTTTTTAAGTCCTACAACCCTTGACAATGTTGTAAATTCCTACGTTCTGGTACTGAGAACGGGATTACATGCAATGCTCCTTAAATCTCTGCTATGTGTCCCAAAAAATCTCAAATGCACGAGTTCATGCTTCTAGATTTTACTAAGAGCAACCAAGTGTTTTGAAGGCGTTTGTTTGCAATTTGAACAAATTAAAGCTAAGCAAGCATTTGTGTTTTCACTTGGCTATATATTGAAGTAGCGAACTGGTTGTGCACGGCATCTCATCTTGGCTGTCCAATCAAAATAGCAGCCATCAACTTTTAGTTGATCCATGTAGTATAAGCTGTCTTAAGTGGTAATCAGACAGATTAATATGCATTAATTTGAATCTGTAGCTCAACTGGAAGAGTAATAGCTACTAGTCGACTTTAATAGCTGATCCCGTATAAATAGGCACTAAACAATCCTAACAAAAGATGCAAACTTTGATAGTCAATGCATTGAGGAGCTTCTTTCGTGTATTCTGCCTCATTTCTTAGAAATCTCGGGGGTTCTTATGGATAGATATCTTTGGCATTTGACTAGATTATGTCATTTAATAAAAGCTTTAAGAAGTTTTGGTGGAATTGATGCTGTTTTCTTGCACCTTTTACTCCCTGAATACAGATACTACTATTTGCTTGTGGCCGAAATGCCGCATAAAAGCGCCATATAATGCCCTGCTGCATGATGAGCTAGAGTCTCCTTATTGCAAGGATACAGCGCTTAGCTTCCTCTCTTTTCTTTTTGGCTTTGAGCACCCGGTGTCCCCACCCACCCTTAGTGAGACTAATTCGAATTCGACTCAGGGAGCATCCGCAGAGTTCGACTCTTAGTCGGGGATAAAAGCTTAGCCTAGAGCTTAGTTTCCTCTCTTTTATTTTAACCTCTCAAATATGGCTGTTAAATAATAATAATTTAGTATTTGTAGCAGCACCGACATCATAAACAATGCAAAGAAAATAAAAGTTGGGATTCTGTGATATCATGAAAACTCCAAAGGCTTCTGCAAATCCTGATTAGTTGACTTCGGATTAACCAACTTTCTGTGTTTCGAGGCAGAAGAAAGTTGAGTTCCCTAACTAAGTGGGTCAATAATTCAAATTTGTCTGCCGACTCTCCAGGATTGTGTACCAATACCCTTTTCTTTTTTTTTTCCTGCCCTTTTAATGGTATAGAGCAATATGAAATGTGTATCAGAAGCAAAGAATTTGGATCTATGGAGAAACTCCAGTACCTATTACGCTACAAGATCTTGATAATGTAACCATTTGACTTTAAAATTGCAAGATTGACTCATAAAAACTGGTTGAGCTTTGTCATCCCCATAATCTAGGATTTTGCAGTTGTCAGCTTTTATCATGTTATGGTAGCATCTCATTAGTGGTACTGGCAGACTATTCTGGCTTCTAATCATTCGGAAATTAGTGCGATGCCTAATCATTACCAACTACATTAAGTACAAAAACCTCTTGTTGATTGGAGTTATTCGCTTCCTAATTCAGTCTTTAAAGATAAATCAATCATATAAAGGTTGAATAGCATCTCAGTGCTGTCTTTGTCAAAGGAATCCAAAACCCTTTTCAATCGGCAGTCTCCTAAAGTAATATCTTTGACAAAATTAAAGCTGTCGTGTGCCACTACAATTCGAAATTAACGGCACCAAATCAAAACTTCAGAGCCCTTTGGCACTAATTTGGATTAGGAGGTTGATGACATAGGCAAATGGAGGTTACAGGAATTAAAAATCTGTCGGTGCAATATTTACTTTTTATTTGTAGTCGTTAATGGACGGCGGCCTCTTCCTCATCATCCTTGAGTTTTTTGGCACAGTTTTTTTTTTTTTTTTGCCCTCCCAGAAAATATAATGTTCATGATTACGAAGTTGGATTATCCAGTGAGAAATCAAGGTACAATGATGGATCAATTAGTGAAAGAAAGCTGGAGGTGTTTAGTGGAAGCAACGCGATGATTAAGTTGGAAGAAAAGCTTCGCTGATGAAGTGATTCTGCTTTCAATTAGTTGCGGTTGCACTTTCACATGGCCAAAAGCCGATCTTATCTTCCAACAAGAGTCAAGATCATAATCTTTTCTAGCAAAAGAATTGAACCGAACCACTAGAGGAACATAGTAAATAATAAAATGATTCTTCAACCTTGAATGATTGTCCCCTTGAATTTCCATAGCTTCACAAGTTTTGTTGCAAAAGAAAACTACCTAAGCCTCACGATTAGTAGTAATTTGGCATGTTCCAGATTTCCCTGCTCTTCGTCCCTTGTCAACTTAATAGTGGTACGACTCATTCATGAGAGAAGTTGCCGGCTATCATCCGAGCTTTTAAGAGTTGTTTTTAATGATGCCATATCTTATCAGCACCATAGACGAGCAGAGCAGCATATACACTCGGTAGGTCACAAATTATTCCAATCTTTATTTATTTATTTATTATTTATTCTAGGATAGGTGTAATAGTAAAATTTCATCTGTTGCAACCTTTTAGTTGCAAGTAAAATATCATTTTAACTAAGTTACACTTTTGTTGCTGTGATAGGAGTTGTAATTACTCTTTAATGTCATAATTTGTACATGAGTGGACCTCAAATTCACCATCTTTAGAAAACCTAAAATGGATTTCATTCCTATCATGGTAAAACTTAGGGTAGATGTTGGATAGGGAAAAATGCACTTTTCATCCTCAAAGTTTGGGGGCTTGACCAATTTTATCCTCAATGTTTAACCCCAAACACATTTCATCCTCAATGTTCCGTAATTTTGACCAATTAAGGACAATTGACGGGAATTGGAGGACAAATCAAAAATTGGGACGGAACTTTGCACGTGAGAAGCACAATTCGTTAGATCCAACTTTATACCCAATATAACCGGGTCAAACCGAATGGATCCATTTTTTCTAACGGACAAAAATGCACAAAATAGCAAAACGAAAGGAAAAAAGCTTCTGTCTTCTCCTTCTTTCTTCTCCGTTGTCAGCCCTAAAAATTTTTGTGCCAATCTTTCCATCCACTTTTCGAGCATCTGCTAGCAAGAAGGAGGGCATAGACGGCATCCGTGGAGCATTTTAGGTGAAGAAAAATATGACATTGCGGAAGAAAGAGCTCCACATTTGTCCACCCCCAAATTACGGTATTTATATCCAAAATCAACAACTACATTGCATAAAGATATGTGTTTTTTTGGAGAAGGAAACCTGATATGTGGTCCCTTGTGTTTGTACTGTTTCCCCACTACAATTTACGGCTATTTTTTTTCCAGATTTGGCCATTTGCATGAGGTATAAATAAATCAAAAAATTTGTCTTGGTTTGATTATTATAGTGTGAATGTGGTCCCTTATGTCTGATGATAGTTGCCGATTGACTATAAATTTGTGGTGAGAGTGACTAATAAACAATAATACTTGGTATATTTTGCCGGCCATGTGTATCTGGCCATGTGTATGGAAAAAGTGAAAGTGGTCCTTGTTTGGTAGTTTTTGTGTGGGTCAACAATTTGTTATGCTGAAATGATGAAGCATTTTTTTTTCCTGAAGAGTCTGATCTATATTATTTTCTTTTCTTTAACCAGAAACGGGCAGCACATTTATTACATTAAGATGTCACCATGGAGGCCTCATTTCATATACTCCTGATCCCCATTACGAAGGTGGAGATTTGTGTGTGTTTGACTATGTTGAGAGTATAGGTCTAAGTGTTTTTGAAGTGGATAGATTAACTGAGAGTGCTGGTGTATATGGTCATAAGGTGTACTATGGTTGGGAAAATAACACCTTTAGGAGGATAGACAGCAGTAGGGAGTTAAATGGTTATGTTAAGGGGGAGGTTGGACCAACTAAGGAAGTTAACTTATATCTTGAAGTATCTTTTCATGAAATTCTAGTGCAACAACTTGGTTATGATCCGTATGAGGTAGATGAGACAGAAAATGAACTCCAAAATGGTGATGGTAACAATAATATTAGGGATGAAGGTCAAGGAAGGTGTGCTGCTAATAATTGTGATAATGATTCTGACGCAAGTGATGAGACTTTTTTTTCAGCTATTGATTCAGATTATGAAATAGGTGATGATGCTGATGATGGTATATTTCATGATAATGTTGACAAAAATGCTGAATGGTTGGGAGTAGATAATCACAGGAAAGAAAATGTGGTTCCTGATCCTTTGAATGAAGCAGAGGTGGTTCCTGATTCTGATGAAACAGAACAGGTTCCTGATTCTGAATCTGATTTTGAAAGCATTCATGAGTCTGATGATGAAGAGTCTAAATTGAGGTCTCGTACTTTTGATCCTAAGCATATTGACAATCCAAAATTAGAGCTGTATATGTCCTTCACAAGTCTGAAACTTTTCAAGACTGCTGTACATAATTATAGTGTGAAACAAGGCAGGCCTTGTAAGTTTGTGAAACAAGATAGAGTGAGGGTGAGGGCTAGATGCAGAAATAGTGAATGTAATTGGGTTATATATGCTAGAAAATTAAGTGGGGATGGAACTATTCAAATAAGAACATTTGAAGATAATCACACATGTGGTTTTACATATGATAATCCTCTTGTGCATTCTGGATGGGTAGCTAAGAAGTACTGTGAAGAGTTTAGGTGTAATCCTAAATTAGATTTGGAGCATTTTAGGAAGACAGTAATGAAAGAAAATAGGTGCTCCTTCACAAAAAATCAAACATATAGGACAAGGAGAAAAGCAATGAAAATTGTTCAGGGCAGTGAAAAGGACCAGTACAGCAAATTAGGAGTTTATATGCATGAAATTCTAAGATCCAACCCTGGTAGCACTGTTATAATGAAAACTGTTGATGGCTTTAGAGACTCAAAAACAGGGAAAGGCAGATTTGAGAGGCTGTACATTTGTTTTGCTGGAGTGAAGCATGGTTTCCTAACTGGATGTAGGCAATTTATTGGAGTAGATGGTACTTTTTTGAAAGGATCAGTAGGAGGAGTTTTGCTAGCAGCTGTTGGAGTTGATGCTAATAATGGCATTTTTCCAATAGCATATGCTGCAGCAGAGGGTGAAAGTAAGGACTCATGGTGCTGGTTCTTCAAACTATTGAAAGAAGATTTGAAGATTGAAAAGGATTATGAGTGGACAATAATGAGTGACAAACAAAAAGGTCTAATTGAAGCATGTGATATGATTTTTCCAAATGCAGCCCACAGATTTTGTGTGAAACACTTGCACAATAACTTTTCATCTGCTGGTTTCAAAGGAGAAGGTTTGAGGAGAGCGTTATGGACTGTTGCCAAAGCAACAACACCAGCTCAATTCAGTAGCAGAATGGAAGCAATGGCTGAAATTGATATAGAGGCAGCCAGGTGGTTTGATGGCAAACCACCAAGTCAATGGAGCAGAGCTTATTTTAGCACTCATCCTAAATGTGCTATGTTATTGAATAATATCTGTGAGTGCTTCAACAGCAAAATTCTTGATGCTAGGGAGAAGCCAATAATTGAAATGTTTGAAACAATACGGTTGTACATGATGCAGAGAATGCAAAAAAATAGGGATCTGGCCAAAGAGAAGTGGCAGACTTATCCTTATTGCCCCAGAATTCTTCACATTATGCAGAAAAATGTAGATAGAGCACCTGACTGTTTTCCATTCAAGTCAAATGATGATCTTTATGAAGTCAGTTGCCCATATGGTGACCAATATGCAGTGAACATCAAGGAGCAAACATGCTCTTGCAGAAAATGGGAATTAACAGGTATTCCCTGTCCCCATGCCATTGCTGCATTGTGGATGGCTAAAAAGGATCCTCTGCTATATGTTTCAAAATGGTATACAGTGGAGACATATATGAAGTGCTATGAAGGATCAGTGTGTCCCATGAATGGAGAAAGTGAATGGGGGCTTACTGATGTTGGTGAAGGTCCTTTACCACCCTTATATGGGAGAGCACCTGGAAGGCCTAAAAAGCTGAGAAGGAGAAGTGCAGAGGAGGTTCAACAAGCCAAGGAAAAAACTAAGAAGAAGGTGACAAGAGTGGGACAGATTAACAAGTGTAGATACTGTCATCAAAGGGGACATAATATGAGGTCCTGCAAGCTTCTCAAAGATGCTCAAGATCCTGCAGTTGCAGAAACTGATATTAGTTCAAGCCAAGTTGCTGCTTCTACCAACATGTAATTGGACAAAATGCAGGTGTCATTAAGCTTTATGTTTGATTTGCCTATAATATCTCTGTTTTCCTTATATTTTTCTGTTTTGTTAGACTTGATGACTGAGTTTATAATCCAACCAGACCCTTTGTATGCTCTTGTTTTATTAAGTATTATTGATGTTGGATGTTATAAAAAATGTGTGATTTGATGATGTATGCCTGACCTTTATAAAGTTGATGAACAAAAAAGTTGATGAATATTGAGTTTTTTGAAGCTGTAATACATAAGAAGAGCTTAGCTTTGTAGATTAAAGTTGCAATACATATGACAAGCTCTAAGTGTAGTGTATACAGTTGGTTAGTAGACAAAAGTTTCTTCCATAGAATTTATTTATTTTTTTTAAAAAAAAAGAGGGAAACCCGCAAGCGGGTTTCAGGCTATTTAACAAATTACTTTAAAAAAAAAAATTTTTTTTACATGCAAGCTGCGTTGAGTTGCACATGCCCATCGGAGGGCCCTAGGATGCCCAGCAAACCTCCCCTCTCATCCTCACCCTTCAGGTGAGGGTTTGAGAGTATGTGTTTGATATAAATAGAACAGAAACGCAGCTTTTAGTCATTTTACATAAGGGGGAAACCCGCAAGCGGGTTCCAGGCAGGCAGGGAAACCCGCAAGCGGGTTTCAGGCTATTTAACAAATTACTTAAAAAAAAAAAATTTTTTTTACATGCAAGCTGCGTTGAGTTGCACATGCCCATCGGAGGGCCCTAGGATGCCCAGCAAACCTCCCCTCTCATCCTCACCCTTCAGGTGAGGGTTTGAGAGTATGTGTTTGATATAAATAGAACAGAAACGCAGCTTTTAGTCATTTTACATAAGGGGGAAACCCGCAAGCGGGTTTCAGGCAGGCAGGCTATTTAAACTTACTTGCTTTTCTTGACTTCCTCTCCTCAACATTGCTCCTTTCCTGCATATTGTCCCCCACTGCCTCCATCATTTGCTTTCTTATGCCCTCCGATTCCTTATTTAACACGATTTGCTTTGATTTTATTTAGCAAAGGATGAACTAGCCATTGCTTTGCCCAATTACCTCTCCATCTGCCTTACTTCACCAGCGGTTCCTTCACCTTTTAATACCAGTAGAAGCATTCAAAGTAGCTTATGAAGGGAAAATATTCTGCCAGGAAAATATTCTCCAATTCATATTTTTCACCTATTGCAACTTTCTTCTGTCACTGTATCAGTCAAACTAAGGGTATGAAGGGAACTAAAATACTCTCCCTCCTCCAAAATGCTTAATCTATTGTTACTTTTGCTTAGAGGGGCTGACATTGTTAAGAAAATGTCAATTCAAGGGGTGGTAGGAGAGATTTCCAAAATGTGGAGGGAGCTTAGTGATATTTCAAGAAACCTCAGGGGAGGTTTCTGATATTATCCCTTGCTTTATTTCATTGAGAATGCACTTTAATTGTATTGAAGTTATGATATACATATATGGCAACTGTTTTCATGTTCATCTGTTTGTATTATTTGCATTTATATTCCAACTTGGTTTATCAGTACATGTGGGACAATCTTGGTTTATCAGCTTAGTTGCCAGTTTGGTTTATTTGCATTTGTTTTCTAGCGTGGTTTATTTGCATCTGTTTGTATTATCAGTACATGTGGTTTATCAGTTCATGGCCATTTTATATTTATGATATGAACAACACTTTGACAAGGACCATTTTCTTACACTCAACGCATAGCTTTACAAACAAAATAAATTACAGAGTTCATAAATTGCATTGTTGCCAAATACATTTCCCTTCCTAAATCCCACCTTTTACATAAATTGCAGAGTTCATTTGGAACCTTTGTACAAACAAAATAAGTCCCTTTCTATACCCTGCAATTGGATATTACTTCATAGGAAAAAATGCAACTCTCGTTCCAACAACAAACACAGCCAGCTTCAAAATGTTCTTTCTTCTGCAATTTTACCAAAATCACTCCAGTCTTAGCAGCAACTTGCCTCCCTTTACTTTTTCCTCGCCTTTACTGCTCCAACTCAGTACTAGCAAAACCACCAAAAGCACAATTATTATAATAAAAAATTTCTCCCTCTTACGCATTCTTTCAACTTGTTCTTCCATTTTGTTAGTCTTTTTCAGCAAACCAGGAATGAGAACTCTCCCTCTTGGACAAATTGGCTCATCAACCCATTCAAAGTACCTGCATCTCTCGGGTCTCTACCATAACAATAATGACATTTCTCAGAAATTAGTTAGCTAAATTAACACATTGAAGGACCAACATTTTTAGACAAATATTTCTTACCGGCCACAGAGAGCAACCAAGGAATCTTCTTCCCGAATTCTCGCCGCGCCAACAGGTGCTCATTTTTGTTCTTAACCCACACTTGCAGAATGGAGTTGATGAACCACTGGAGACTTCAGAACTTCTGCTCCTCATTTAGGCAAAAATGAGAGCACAGGGAGCTCCACTGCCAGATGCTCTGAGGATGAATGTTTAAAGCTGCAAAGATTGGCAAGAAAATTTTGGGGTTGAAGGGCAGAGGGAAAAAGGACAACAATGGAGCTTTTCGTCCGTCCGTTGCATTTTGTTCCTTTAAAGTTAGCTCCATTCGGTTTTACCCATTTTTTGTTGGGTAAAACCGTTGGTTGTAACGGTCAATTGGATATTTCCCGTCAATTGTTCTTAATTGGTCAAAATTACGGAACATTGAGGATGAAATGTGTTTGGGGTTAAACATTGAGGATAAAATTGGTCAAGCCCCCAAACTTTGAGGATGAAAAGTGCATTTTTCCCATGTTGGATATTAACAACGGATGTTTACGCTTTCTTAATACAAAAAACAAGGGTGATCACCAGCAAATATATCATATAATAAACTGGTAATCGACATTCTACGTTTTTTTTTTTTTTCAATACAGGGAATATTTCAATTTTTTTTTTCTGTGTTAATTGCAAACTATAGAATTGAAGAGTCAGGTTTACAATATATGATTTGAAATCAAGGAGGAAATGTCGCACCAAAAATGTGTCCCCCATCTGGTTAGCCCTTAATGATGGATAGCGATATAACACCCTCCTCTTCCTACAACTAGCTTACAGTGCTGCTTCCTATATATATATATGTATGTGCCCTAACATGCCACATTGCATGGTTCAACACCGATTGTTGCACTTGAAAATCTTGTGGTGTGACCATATTAAATAGCTCAAAATCTACTGTTCCAACCTTTCGTTTTCTCATGCACCACGGACTCACGATGCGTTTCTCCTACCACCCAAATGGTCGTGCGCAAGCGAAGCTCGGAGGTCCACATTGCTGTGCATCTATGGCTGGCCATGGATTCAAATGGAGAAACGTTAGGAGTCATTGTTCGCAAGAAATGATTGATCCCAATTGAGATGGACTCCTCGAATCAATCCGACCCCATGATTTAGCCAAAATCTATCCACACACACACACATATATATTCCAAAGTTTTGTACTAATAATATATTTTCGACCTTTGAAACGATAGCTGTCCTCTCCTTTATTCATGTTTTTTCGCCTCCTGATCAACGTCATAATCATACTTGCTAGTAGTATTAAGCTTCAAATAACTATTAATGAACATTACCATATATAACTTGTCATCATTACAGCTAAACATGTTTGGCCACCATCCACCTAGAGAAACTTGGCCATAACGAAAATACAACTGACGTGAAATTATTAATCACTTCCATATAAATGAAGTGGGCACGTTGTCACATTGATATTTCTGTGTTTTATCAAATGTACACTCTGATTATTTATTCTTAATTATAACGCCAGTAGTAAATATCCTTTATCTGCAATGTCTAAAACTACAGATGTAATCGAATCGAATCAAATCGAATATTGCAATACTCGAGCTCGACTCAAGATGCAAGAAGGATACTCGAGCTCAAGTTCGAATGAATAGTATTATTGGAACTCGAGTTCAATGCATTGCATACAGAACTCGAGTTCGACTCACATGGATCCGAGTCAATGCGAGCCTTATCGAGCTCGCGTTAGAAAATTTCATTTTATTAACAATTTTGAGCGAAAAGACATTATTGCCCTTTAAAAATTTTCATACGACCTGAAACATTTCGTAAATTCAACCACTTTTGTTGGCATAACGGTAATTTCATAATAATAATATATTAATGAATTAAAATTAAAAAGTTCGATAAGACTCGACGAGCGTTCGAACATTGCTTCTGGATACTCGAATTCGACTTGATTGACTTATCGAAGTACTCGAACTAGATCAACCCGATTTATGAGTCAAGTTTTTGACCCAGTTGCTCTCGTCGAGAGCAGCTTGGATTCGATTACAACCCACTTCAAACAGACGAAGTTTCTCTGGGTTTGGGTATTTGTGAGACTTTAATTGTATCTCCTTAAGAATAGTAGTGTATAGTAAACAATGTGCACGTACGTCTGCAGATTTTGTATCCAAGTGGAATGAGCCATCCGTTGCCAACTTCCCCCTAAGGCATAAATAGCGAAAATGGATGAGAGGGACATTCTAATAGAAAGCGTTCGAGGCGTAATCATTTTGGTTCTGAAATTGGAGGCATTATTATGTATGCCTTTATTTTCTTCTGTAAATTTTCATTAGGGACACTCCAATACTCCATCCTCTTGCATCACTGCTACACTTTTCTTTCAAAAGTTCAGGAATGCAGTTTAAATTAAATAGATATATAGGTATACATATGCATATTTATTGTGAACACCCAAGTTCAATGTTCTGCTTTTAGAGTTTGTTATCATTTAACACGGCCAGAGATGCCTCATTCATTCCTTTTTTGCACTTTTACATCGCTTTTTCCTTCCACATTTGAGGACTTATCATTTGTGGTGAAGGAGGATACGAGACACTCTTAAATTGCGTGGAATTCATAGAAAGAAGCATCCGTCCCCAGCTTGGTATCAATCAAGATGCTCATTTTATATGTATAGTAATAAATAATTGCAGCCTTTTCCAGAAAAAAATATAAAATGTATAAGGATGCAATTATATATGGTACCAGTACTGTTCATTCAATTAGGATGGAGTTTGTTGGTGAGGATTCTAGCAGTTAAAGGAGTCCATGGCATGTGCCTCAATAATGAAATACTTGGCCAGCACCAACCCAAAGATGGCTACTAGTGCTACTAGTACATATTTGTTTGCCTCATAGATAGATAATGGACTTTTTTTTTCTTTCCATTTATATTTTTGCCTGACCAATCATATACTTTTCCATCTTCTCTCATCCATACGTACCATGTATCTGTGTACGACTCTGACCCTGACCCCAAAATTTTGAGTAGCTAAGCACACAAAAAGGGCACACAGAAGAAGAACAGGAAGGGAATAATGGTGGAACTTTCTGGTGCTAATTTTTCGTGATTAGTGTTCCATAATACTAATTAAGTATATGCTGTTGCAAACAGTAGTTTCTTTTGCTCTCCGCTACCAACCTCACCATGAACGCAGATGATGACAAGGAGCTTAGTTAGTACCTGCATTTCGTTTGACTCTTAAAAATGTTTTAAAAAAAAAAACTTGCCTATATACATTGAATTGTTTATATATACATATATATATATATATGTTCATTTGTAGGAGACAAATCCATGTGGTTGTCCAATTTTTTAGTTAAGGATGTGAGTACTAACAATCAATCAATCATGTTAATGAAGCATCCTTCGATTTTATTTACATGAAGGATATGGGGTGTGATGGATCATTAGTACTAGTAGGATTCGAGTGGTCTGTAGCATGAATGATGTAGTACTATAAAACTTCCCAGAAGCTCGCTCTAGCAAACGGCAGATGAAGTGATGAAGACAAGACTACAAAACCGATCACGTGGCTTACCACATGCCTCCACTAATACACTAGTAGTAAGTAGTACTCCATTCATTAGTGGCAGTACTGTACTGTCTCTATTACTACTTTGATTGATTTTGGGATTAGGAAAGCAGTCCAACTGGACTCATCAATGTCACACTCACTACAGAATCAACAAAACCCTAAAAATTTTTCTAAGAATCAAGAACGAGAAATTCTTCGTGGGCCCACCTCAAAAACCGGTAGCCCTAGCCTTGCTCCTAAAGTTTTTTTTTTTTTTTTTTTTTTTTGGGGTAGTGTAATAATGACTACTAAATTTTCATCATAAATCAATAGAGCAATACTACTGGCTTTTAGCTAAAACCAAAAAAAAAAAAAAGGGATGGTGGATTATACTAATCTCTTTAGCAGGAATTAATTAGCACTGGTTTGAGCAGCAGCAGCAGCAGATCTTAGTAGTAGTATATAGGAGTAGTTACGTTACTGGTAAGCTCAACGGTGTGGATACAACGTTGACCGTGCACTCGTGGGGATGGAGATGGATGATGGATGGATGTTGGACTTCCGAGTTTGCGATTTCCCATGAGCCAAAAAAAGCGTGTTAAGAGAATCAAGCGGCGTCAAAGGATTTAGACCTTTTTGCTTTTGGCTTGGGCCACTGACTCCAGTGACAGTGAGGGGGAGAAATTGAGAAGGAAAAACCAAAAATTAGACGGAGAGAACTGGTAGAGTACGTAATGTACGTGACTGCAGACGAGACGACGCTGCAACTTTGTCAAATCACTTTGGGACTTCACCCGAGTCCGTGAGCGATGCCGCTTTGCGAGTGATTTCTCGGACTCCGGGCAGGAACGGTTGCATTTTGCACGTCGTATAATTTTATTTGCGACATAACTTTATTTGCATGCATAACATGTAATTTTAGAATAAAATTTTATGAGTTTCACACGCATTGTAAAAATCAAGGTATTACAATTTTTTGTGACCAAATCCTGTCCATGCCCCTTTTCCGTGATTTCTCATACTACTGCTGCTTGGTACACTTGTCGTCCATCTACGATCTCACCCAAAAGGCAATAATGTCTGTTACTATTCACTATCCATTACTAGGGAAACCTTTATGGTAGGAACCTGCCTATGGTAGGAATGCCGGCAGAGAGCGACACGTGTTGGGGGCAAAATGGTCCAAACGGAGACGTTAAATTGTTGGAGAGCGCGTGCATAGGGAATCAAGTAGAAGCGTGTACGGATGGAAGCAAACAGCAGACTGACTTCCGTACTATGTTATTGCAAGTCTTTCCTTTGTACCAAATATTTGGTGACCCCACTTCTTCCCCATAGCGTCTGAAGTAAGCTTCAACTTTGGCTTTCCATTATTGAAGTTCGGCTTCCACTATGGACCCGAATACCGGATGACACAATGTAACTACATTCATTTTATATTCATTTTTACATTACATATGCATGTCATTCTTTTTAGTGGTTGCACCTTATATTCGTGAACTATCTGCAGAAAAAAAATAAAATTTTAGACTATACTAAATTTGTTATACCAAATATGTTATTCTTATTATTGTATTATTTGTTACGCCACTTTTCTCATTTTGTTAGGTCAACATTAATGCAAGTTTAATTCTTATTATGTCTCGTGTATCAGAAAATACATATTATCTTATTGACGTTGATACGTCCAATAGGTAATCAAATTGATGCTAAAATTTTAGAATGAATAAGTTGCTTTTGCATAACGGTTGTAAAGGTTTCTTGAGACTTTATGAATTATTCTTCTTGCGTTTGTAAAAACAATTGCAGAAGATTTTTTGTAGTGGAAACGGAATTAAAACTTGCTATAGGTTACTTTCCTGTATTTCAATTTTATCCTAAAGGGTAATTTGCTGTTCAACCTAATTTTATTCCAATTTTATCCAACTAGTAAATTAACTTATGAAATATAGTGAAGTGGATAATTTATGGAGGCAAGCCGTAAATAGTGGGTGGTTAATTGTAAAACGCCTTTATGTTTATTTTATTTTGATAAATAAATTTGTTTTTGAGAAAATGGGTACTCTTTCCTTATAATGTAGGAAAGCCATAAACAGCGACTGTTTTATTAGAAAACGGGCTTATTTTCTTTTTTTTCGAAAAGAAAATTTGTTTTTGGAAAAATGAGTGTTAAAATAAATTTTCTTTTGATCCGATCAATAAATTTTATCTAGACATCCATACAAAAATTTATTTATCGGATAAAATAAAAATAAACCTGTTTTTGAATACAACACTAGCTCTTTATGGCTTTCCGCCATTATAAGAATAGAGTACACATTTTTCCATAAAAAAAATTTATGGATAAAATAAAATTCTGCATAAACCCATTTTCCAATAAAACACTACCTCTTTATGACTTTCCTCCATTATAAGAACACAGTGCCCGTTTTTCTCATAAAAAATTTTATTTATCGGATCAAATAAAAATAAACCCGTTTTTCAATAAAACACTAGCTCTTTATGACTTTTTTCCATTATAAGAACAGCGTACCCATTTTTCTATAAATAAAAAATTTTATTTATTGGCTAAACTAAAAATAAACACATTTTTTTATAAAATACTAGCTCTTCCTGACTTTCCTCCATTATAAGAATAGAGTACCCATTTTTGCATACAAAAATTTTATTTATTGGATAAAATAAAAATAGATCCTTTTTGAATAAAACACTAGCTCTTTATGGCTTTCCTCCATTATAAGAACAGAGTACCCATTTTTCATAAACTAATTTATTTATTGGATAAAATAAAAATAAATCTATTTTTCAAAATAAGCACCAGCTACTTATAGCTTTCCTCCATAAATTATCTATTTTCTTAAGTTAATTTATTAGCTGGATATAATCAGAAAAAAAATTAGGTTCAACAGCAAATTACCCTTTACGATAAGATTGAAATACAGGAAAGTAACCTATAGCAAGTTTTAACTCCATTTCCAATACAAAAAATCTTCTGAAATTCTTTTTGCAAACGCAAGACACCTAATTCATAAAGTCTCAAGAAACCTTTACAACCGTTATGCAAAAGCAACTTATTCATTCTAAATTTTTACCATCAATTTGATTATCTGTTGCATGTATCCACCTGAATAGGATATTATGTATTTTCTGGGACACGAGACATAATAACAATTACACTTGTATTAATGTAGACCCAACAAAATGAGAGAAATAGCGTAACAATTAATACACTAATAAGAATAACAGAGTTGGTATAACAAAATTAGTATAGTCCAGAATTTTTTTTTTTCTGCAGATAGTTCATGAATATGAGATTGAACCACTAAAAAAAAGACATCTATATCTATCTATATCTATATAAATTTGAGAAAGAATTTTTAGCAACAAGCCTTCACACGTCTTCCCACTACCAATTCTATTTTTCTAGCATTTCACATTTAATTTAATTTATAAAATATATTTCTCTTAACTTCTACATCTACTCTTCACATTTGAAATTGTTAGTTATTTTTTAAAATCATTTCATTTCAAATTGTTGGTTAATGTGCATGTTATCTTATTTGTACTTCAACCTATCACGTTTTCGATTACCTTGCGTTATTTATGATTCTACTCCAATTAAAACTTTTATAAGACCATAACAAGAGATTACAAATATGACATCCTTTCATGCTTTCTTATTAATTTAAATAAGTAAGATTATTTACACTATATTTTTGTTATTCACACTTCAATAATCATTTTGATCATATAGTTTTCATTAATTAGACTATATGATAAAACAAATGGTGGAATTACAAATAATAAAAAATGGAGTGCAAATAACATTTTTCTAAGTAAGAAGTGCCTTCCATGCCTTTCTAATTTAAATAAGTAAGAAGTGGCTCCACTTATATAGGAATTTGGTTTGAAATTTATTAGTGGGAAGGTAAATAAAGAGAAAACATTACCAAACTTAGTAAAAGTAAAAAAGTAAATAATAATATTTTATCTTTTAACTTAGTAATCCTAAGTAAAATAGCAAAATTATACAGAAAACAAAAGGAAATAATGTCGTGGATTTAAAAAATCAAGAATGGTACCATTCATGAAATCTAAATTATGAAATCACTAAATAAAAAAAAAGTACTACTGGCCTTTTAACGTGGAATTTTTTTTTTGATAAATATGATAATAACAACACCAATTCTACCAAAAATTTTAAAAAAAGTAACATTATAGTTTAAGAAAAAATATAGAACATTCGACCCTAAAATACTACTTAATTTGTATATATCTAACCCAAATTTGACCCTGATTAGATTTGAATAAGAATGTAAAACCCAAACACTAAGGATAACTTTTGGTATCATTAATTATTTTATGTATTCTTATTACCGTCTTCATATGTAAATATGTATTTGCTATGTTAAATAAAAGTTATCTTTAATTAGTTGGCAATATCTAGGCAGACTTATGCCTTGTTTGGATTGCCGGTTTTCGTTGAAAAATTACGTTATTTTCTGTGATCACATTTCCCTATTATCTTTTTCCCTCACATACATCAAATCGCTACAGTAATTTTTCCATGAAAAATCACGGAAAATGCAATCCAAACACAACCTTAGTCTTTCAAAACAATTGACTATTGTACTATTCATATAATAGGCAATATCCGAACCTGTGCTTTTACCTTGCAGCCGCGGACAATATGTTAATGTTGCATCTCCACGCGCGATTCCACGGCTTAACGTCTCCGTTTGCAATTCATCCACCTGCAACACGTGTCGGCCTTTGGAGGCCTTCCTACCATAGGCACGGTCAACGGGTTCCTACCATAAAGGTATCCTCCATTACTACTTGGTACCCTGCTTGTACTCTTACCCACCACCAGCCACCAAAAATATATGTTTTGTCCCAGCATTACTAGTAGTACTACTGCTACTTTTGGTTCTAATAAAGCCAATTTAGCCAAGTTTGTGTTTGGACGATCTTTCAGCACTTCTGATTGGGATCCTAAGCGAGCTTAGCTTTGAGGTCCCTCCACCTTCCCATCATCATAAGCCATCAATCCTTTTACTCTTAATCTCCCTGTTGAGGAAAACTCTGTTCATCATTGTTCAGATGAACTTACGTAGATGATAAGTACCATAGTATCATCTATCTAGTTAGCTTAGTGTGTTTGGATACACAAGTTCTCAAAATATTACTCTAAGCATTTTGCTTTCAATCACCATTTTATATTCTTAATTATATATTTATATTTCACATACATCGTATCACATATGAATAATTCAAGTGATTTACTGAAATCATTATATGCGTCTTTAAGCTTGCGATGATGACAAATTTGTAGCATCAAACTACGACATGGTACATGAAAGGCAAACGAGAGTTGCCACAAATAATCATGGAGCAGTTAAGTACAGGAATGCTCAACAAAACGTCAATCACTTGTCTGACTTAACATGGTCCGTTAAATCCTGCGACTGAAGTAAAGTGCAGCACACAACCCTTTGATAAGTAGAGGCGTTAAGTACCCACATTATGCCATTATTAAAGTACTCCGGCGAGTACGTTGACGCTTCACAGAAATGTATGCCTGCTCCGTCGGCCACTTAATCATAATACTGCGGACTCAAATTATATTTACACCCAACCCAACCCAACCCAAGAGATACGGGCCGTGTCAAACTGCGCCTCCCCTCTTTTTCATTAATGATTTTGTGTGCAGAAACGGCAGACGAGATATTTCATAATGATTCCGATTTGATTCGTTGGCATTGACAGCTTAACATTTATTGAAACGGACTCGCAAGAAGAGTACATTTTAGAATTATTGATCATCATCATATCATTCATTATGCCCACCATCCTATCGGCTATCGCTTCCCCCCCCCCCCATTCACTGTGCTATCAGCCAAAAAAGGTCACACCCTAACAGGAAAATCCCATCTACGCTAAGGATTTGTCCTTGCATGAAAGTTAAAACAGGGCGTGTCCCATACAGAAAGCAATTTGTAAAGGGATAATTTGTAGTAGCAATTAGTAGTATCTCCTAGGAGAGCTACAGAGTTGTAACTGTCTGCTTCTATGTTCTCACTATTGAATTTAAGTTGGCTATCATGAATCATCATCGTCTAGCCCATTTTATCATTTACTTCCACGATTCCACCTCCAAATTTCTACCTCTCTCAGAGAAATCAGAATAGGATGGGGTGGTTTAATTTGTCATTCCAAACTTTGTTTACTATTGACAAAGATATCCCATTCCTTTGTGTCACAATCAAGAAATAGAGAGTCTTCTTCCACGTTTCAGTAAATCGCATTCCCATGTATTAAATGCTACTCATAAATATCTTGCCTATGGTGTTGTAGGGAATGCATATCTTATTTTATTTTTCGTATACAAATGGTTCAGTACAGGCCTCGCAAAAGCCACACCTTCATATTTATGATTTAGCTCATCTTCTTACTCCATTAATTCTCCCCCCAAGATTCAACCTTAACGCTGCTCTGGTTGAATGAGATTGAAAATAGAGAGTTCTGAGGGGGCGGGGGGGATAAATTAATTTAATGAAGAGAGCAGCTCAGGTAGCCTTAATCCCGTTGTGTAATTGACCAGTAAGAGGGAACAAACTACAATGCTCAACCAGCAAGAAACAGCCAATGGGCACAAATTTTTAAAAGTTAAAACTATAAGCATGTCAGTAAACTACTACGTGGCTTGAGTAATCCTATTGCAAAGTTGAAAAATCAATGAAAACCTTGGGAATTGTAGACATGGAGTAACAGCTTACTTGCTAGTACTGCTATTAACAAAGTAATGATAGTTTATGGGGAGCGTAAGGCGAAAGTGCAAATTAATCCCCCTCTTCTTAGTCCATACTTAGGGGCTTCCTAATACTGCCGAACAGAGAATCTCGCATGGCAGGCGGCAGGCAGGGCTCAGGAGGCAGGAGGGTCGGTGTCCAGCGTTCATATGCTGGCGATTTACTGCATCGAAGTATGGAAATGGAAGGAGACAGTGGACAGAGCCTAAAGCCGACCCCGTTGACTTCCAAACCTTGGTTTAGAAAACAAATCACCACTTGGCAGTCACTAGGTGAAGAAATTAAGAACAAAACCCACAGCCTCCATTTGAACATCACTGTTTCACCTTGGAAAAAGGCATTTCATCAAAAGAAATAAGAGTGGGGCATCAAGTGAGACCTCACAGATATCTCATACCGACTAGTTTATAACTTTTGTGCTCTGATCTTTTTAAGGGTTCTATACTCTATACACACCGAATAGACTTTGCATACAAGCGTAAAAGCAAGGAGAAGAGGGCAAGAGATTTTATTTTATTTTTTTTAAAAAAAAAGGGGTCGTCAACTTTCTTCCACTTAGCATTACCAGTATATTGCTACTACAGTACTGCTAATATATTTTGTCTTATTAGTCAATTCTATCAAAAATTTCGCCCTTTTTCTCTGCTAGTGGTAGGCCTGTCTATCTATTCCCATTAATTCTCATTCGCATTCGTCTTCTCTAGTACCAAACCCAATACCATAATACACCACGAATTTCTTTCTTTTCTTTTCTTCTCTTCTCTTTTCTTTCTTCATCAGAATCATCATCATCGTCAACCACTACAAGATAACCACATCAAACAACTAAACAACGACAACATACAGATAGCAGTATAAAACCCAGAAAACGAGACAAGGGAAAATAAGGACGGGATCGGTTGCGGTGGAAGGAGCTCAGAAAACTCACAATGGTATTGGGATGGCGAAAAGCCTTCTGTACGTCGATCTCTAGGGATCGAGACTCCAGCATCCATAGCAGCAGCTCCACCAGCAACGACGGCAGGCAAGACAAAATTAGTCACGACGCCCATCAAAGCAATCCAACCACTCCTAAGCTTAGCTCCAAGTTAAGCTTCTTCTCCATTCCTTCCACTCCTCGGTTACAATCTCAGCTTGTTTCTAGCCCCAGACTTCGATGTCGAACCACCCCCACCACCAGGGCAACCAGTACTCCATCCACACCACCATTACAACCGCCTGAAAGTCCAAAGCGCCAATGCAAGACGGCCAAAAACAGCCCCAGATTTTTCCAACTACGCTCCTCCACCCCATCCTCTCCTCGCTCCCCTTCCACTCTTTCTCTTCTTAAATCCACCCTTCGCATATCCTCCAAGGTAAACCATCAATTCTTTTTTGTCTTTATTATCTTTAGAGAAAAAACAAAAACTTACAAAAAACATATTCTAATTTGTTTAAATATTTTGTTCTCTTCTTCCTTGCAGACAAGGTGTGGAATATGTTTACACGGCATAAAAAGCGGGCAAGGGATGGCCATATTCACGGCGGAGTGCAGCCACAGCTTTCATTTTCCATGCGTCGCCGGTCACGTGAGAAAGCAAGGGACTCTCGCGTGCCCGGTTTGCAACTCTACATGGACCGAAATGCCCTTACTATCAATCCACAATGTCAGCGGCAGCAGCAGCAGTCATCACAGCAGGTTAGACAAACAAGAGAAAAGGATGGAATTTCCGTCATCTCCCAAAACGCCGCCGCCGCCTCCTTCCTCGTCTAATAGTTGTAAGCAACCTGTTTTAAAGGTGTACAATGACGACGAGCCGCTGATGTCGCCAACATGTGGAGCTCGGTTCAACCCGATACCCGAGTCCGATGAGAATGGTGAAGAAGATAGTGATAATATTACAGAAGAATTTCAAGGATTTTATCCTACTACAACGAGTCCTTTTCAGAAGAGCACCGCTTCTGCCTTGGGAAATATCGAAACGAAGATATCGCCAGAGGCTGCCGTGATCTCCATTGGCCGGAGTAGCCAGACTTTCGTGGTTGTGCTAAAAATCAGAGCTCCACCGGCTCCGACGAACGCGGCGAGGAGAGCTCCGATTGACTTGGTAATGGTGCTGGATGTGAGCCGGAAGCTGACCAACGAAAAGCTTCAGATGATGAAACGAGCTCTGAGATTGGTGGTGTCCTCGCTTTCGCCTGCCGATAGGCTCTCCATTGTGGCGTTCTCATCTACTTCCAAACGGCTGCTGCCGCTGAGGAGGATGACGGCGGCGGGGCGGCGGTCGGCCCGCAGGATAGTGGACTCCATAGTATCTTTGGATGGAACAGCACCCGCGAGTGCCAATGACGCGATTAAGAAAGCCGCCAAGGTTCTGGAGGACCGCCGGGAAAAAAACCCCGTCGCCAGCATTATACTCTTGTCCGACGCGATTGAGGATCGGTCAGCCAATCAAAGGCGGCAGTCGTCAGTCGTGTGCACCACGCGCGTCACCCATTACGAAGTTCCGGTACTGTCAGTCGGACTGAGGCACTGCGGGGCGTACGGACACGGGGAGCCGCCGGACGACTCCTTGGCCAAATGCGTTGGAGGACTGTTGAGCGTGGTGGTGCAGGACCTGAGGGTCCATTTAGGATTTATTTCCGGGTCGGGTCACGGCCAGGTCGCGGGAGTCTACTCGTTCGGGGGTCGGCCCATGGCCCTCGGTTCGGGTTTGGTCCGACTGGGCGAGTTGTTCGCTGAGGAAGAGAGAGAATTGTTGGTGGAATTAAAAGTCCCGTCGATGAGTTCGGCTGGGGCCCACCACGCATTGTCCGTTCGATGCTCATACAAAGACCCGTCAACTCAGGTGCTAATCCAAGGTAAAGAACAAGCGCTGTTGGTCCCACGTCCTCAGGCCCTCCGATCATCCACGCCCAGCAGCATCGAACGGTTGAGAAGCCTATTTGTTGCGACGCGAGCTGTGGCTGAGTCTAGGAGATTAGTCGAGAGAAATGATTTAGCCGGAGCCCATCAGGTGCTGACATCGGCTCGATCTCTGGTACTGCAAGCCAGCAGTAGTAGTGAGTGGGGTGAGGAGTACGCGAGCGGCTTGGAAGCTGAGCTGTCGGAGTTGCATTGGAGGAGACAAAATCAGGTGCAGCAGATTCCAAGGAGACGAAACGTGGAAAGAAGGCATCCTACGGGCGCCAGCAGCGGCGGTAGTATCAGATTGGATGAGAAATCAAGCGAGCCGCTCACGCCGACATCGGCTTGGAGAGCGGCGGAGAGGCTGGCTAAAGTCGCAATTATGAGGAAATCTATGAATAGGGTCAGCGACTTGCACGGCTTTGAGAATGCCAGATTTTAATTTTGTGTTAATTAGTTGGTAAATTTTAAAATGAAAAATAGTAGTGAGTACTGCCATGTATGTATAAGTAGTAGTTTTGTTGGACTTGGACATAGGAAGGAAGGGAGAAAAAAAAAAAAAGAGGAGAAGAAGAAGAAGGAATTAAAATAGGAGGGACCCAGAAAGTAAAATAGGGACAAGGAGTACCCGACGATCGGCGCTTTCTGCAGAGGACGGTGAAAGCCTGAAAGGAGGAACCCCACATTGATTTTACTGATTGATTGAAAGGCGAATTGGTTGGGGGGGGGGGGGGAAGGCCTATCTGCCTACTTTTGTCTTTATTGGTAATTTTAAGTCTCTCGCTCTCCCATTTTTAATTTTTTTTGGTCGTACACAGTACTGCTATCCTTTTTCTTTTAATTATTATTATTGGTTTCAATTATATAGTGCAGCGATACAACAATTACCGTGTAGAGAATGAATGAATGAGTGGTCACTAATAAAAATGAACAGAAATAAAAGTTTTTAGTGAGCGATGATTGATTTCTGTGTGGCCCCGACTCCGAGGGGAAGGTATCTTTGTTGCTCTCGTCTTTTAAATTACTACTACTATTTAGGATATGATTAATGCTTTTCTCTGATTATTGTTTGTGTGTTGATCTGATCATTGGATGGTCAGGAATTAGAGGGCGCGCTTTGGTGTTATTATTATTTTTTTTTGTTTTGGGGTGAAATAGAACTTTTATCTGTATCCAATTCCAGGGAGGATTCGCATAAGCCAAAAGTTTGCTGTTGGACAAGATGTTGCCCAATACTAATTGATAAATTTGACAATGCCATGCCTCATGAAAATGGACAATTTAGTTCTATTTTTCAATCTTAGATCTTCTATAATAGTAATAAGCTAGTAGGTTTCCTGATTCCCTGCCATTGCATAGTTTTTATGTTTACTTCTGACTGCCACTGCAGACTTGACAAATGAGTATCCTATGGGAGACTAGGCTGATTCCCTACCATTTATTGTTTTCTTTCATTCTTTTTTACTTTGACATAAGATTATAATAATTAGTTGCTCACTGCTGTGGGACCCACAGAAAAATATTACTCTACTCAACAGGTCACAACTAATTTTTCATGTACTATCCTGTTGTCTCGTATACCTCTGTATATATTGGATCAGACTTGTTGAATTGGTATAATTCTCTTCTTGTTTTCCAGAGAAATTTGTTCGAGTTGCTTCTACAGTAGCTGCCAAAGTATAAGAACCCAAACCGTCCAGACCAGAGCAAGCGTGCGAAGCAGCAAAAAGTAAAACATATTATTATGATCGTCTTTTTCTTTCTAGAACACAATTTTATAGCCTCTCCGGTTACGCGTATTCTTCATTTTTACTCCTTAAAAGATTATATGTCATAACAGGCTATTTCTTATGGGATTATGAAATTAATCAATGAATGCGGAGAGACGTGCAAACTCATCTCAGCAAGGAATAATGTCATTCTCAGCGGGCAAACTACCATTACTAATGTTGTTGTCACAGTCAAATAATGGTCAGAAAACTTGATTCCGTTTGAATGGCTATTTTTAGTAGTATTTATTTTTAAAAAAAAAGTATTGTAACGATTTGATATACATGAGTTATAAAGATAATTGAAAAATGTGTTTATAGAAAACGTAAAAAAAATTTTACAAAAAATCACAATCCAGACAAGACACTACTAATATTCTAGTCATTTTCAAATACGAGGGAAAAAAAAAAAAGAGTCATTTTCGAATAGAAGGAAAAAAAGTGAGACACAGCGATCTACCAGGCCATATCATACCAAATGAATCATCGACACCAAGAAGAGTTGGAAACCCACCGAAATGGAAATGATTAGTTCCATTCAGTTCTACTGTAAATTACTCTTCTATTTACAATCCCTAGGGAAACTTGGAAGAAATGTGATGATTTTTCTGCATTTAGAAGTTCCACGTTAGCATGACTTTAGCTACACGTTTGTGAAAATTAAGGTAAAAAGAGTGCAAGCTTTTTCAAGTGAAAGCTTGCTGCAGCATCTGCGTGGAAGGCATCAAAAAAGTTTTGGAGAAGAAACCAATGCATTAATAAAGTGGGAAATTTGAAGAAAGCTTTTCTCATGTATCCAATCCAGTAAAGGACCAGGACGAGTTACTTACTTGGCTTTATGTTTATGGTGGTGTTGTGTTGGATGATTTCCTCGAATCTCGCACCTTTAAAGCCTTTCAAGTGCAACAACCGCTGAAGACTAGCAACCTTTTATCTCTTTGATAACTTCTAGATGCACAGAACACCAATTAGAATTTCCGATCACTTTGGGGTGCATTTTATTGTATTGTTGCCATCTTGACATGATAGCTTCGGCAGCAAAGATAAATAACAATGCCGGTGGTAAAACCTATTCAATGTCATCCAAAGACACTTTCGCTTTTGGTATCCCAGTTGATAGATGTTCTTAAAAGTAGAACACAATTATGGATGGATTGGTCCATCGTTATTGTATTTATGCGCCACTGGGGGTGTTATCTCCATCTTTGAGAGAGAAGGAAACTGTTAAAAGATTTTCTTGAATACCCTACGGGGCGTTTTAAAGATTAGACCACTGCAAGGCTTTTGACGTGGTAAAGCGGCAAGGAGGATTAAACATGGCCCCAATATCAAATCCCGGCCCCTCCCTCGGATTATGGAGGGGAAATTCCTCAGAAATCAAATCATTGCTCAGGATACAGATCTACTAACTAGATTTAGATGGAAAGACAACGCAAGTCCGATTCCGCCTTCAAAATTTATTAGCAACCACCAATATTTGGTGCGAGTGAGACGGTTCAGATAACGTTAAAATTTAAAATACTATCAAGGTAGGCCTTCTTACTGATAATAATGAATGTGCAAAGAATATCTATTTACACCCGTTCCAGCCCAACAGTATACCAGAAGAAACCCGCTTTAAGCACCCCACCACCCAAACCCTATACTATCGAGAGTCCAGTGTCGCTACAACCATTAAAACATTTAGTTCATGTGAAACAAAAAAGGATGACCAAAGAAGGATTTTAGTACAACAGGGTTATGTGTTGGGAGTCAACATCAGAAATACAGCTGCCTGCATTGACCTACCTCAACCTCAGAGGGGCAGTAAGGACACTTGAAAGGTCTAGTACTGTTACTCTTTGACAACTTAGTTATAGACTGCTTGCAGAGCACGTGCCCGCACGACAAAAGCATGGGTGGATTCTCTTCGCTTGCCTGGTCTCGACTCACAGGGCACACAAAGACAGAATGGAACTGGAATTCTCTATCCAAATCCACTGGAACAGGTAACTGTTTCATTGACTGCCATTCCTGCTTCTTTCCTGTCATTACATTCATCAGCTTCAGAAGGGTTGGCAAACCTTGGCCTCCAGCAGCAACCGTTACGCTTAATGGACTCTCAAAGGATTGACCCATTAAATTGCAGAAATGCCGGGTAAGCTCCTCAGACAACTTGTCCCAGTGCACTGGGGACAGCAATTCAGCATATGGTGAAGCATCAAGCTTTCCAGCCCACAACAGACAGCCCATAAGCTTCTGGAACTCAGCCATGTGACTCTTAGCAAAAGGAGCCAAAAAAGTTTTAGCATAATTAAGAGCTTCATCTCTACGCTTTTTCTGTAAAATTTCCACAAACTGAAGGCGATGAAGTTTCAATTCAATGTCAGAACCATTTTGGTTAAGCTGATCATGATTGGTAGCAGCCCACTTCAAAGCAGGCTCCAAGTTGCGTAATTTCATGGCTTCAAGTATCTGGTACATTTCGGCAAAAGATGACTTTGCAGCTTCAGCTTCCGGTTCCCGGGCCTCATGTACAAAACAATCACCGAGATCAAAATGCCCTTCCCGATAAAAGTGGCTGGCAATTATCTGGTTCACTGTGTGGATATCAAAATCAATATTTCTGTAAGCCTTTGATATATCAGGATTGAAGGATTTCTCTAGGAGCTTTGGGTACTTGCTTAATGCCACATTTAATTCCTTCTGTGTCACTTCAAGCTGACTGAGAGGCCCGATTTCTTTCAACTTGGCTTTTAGTTCACATAACATAAACCTAGGATCAGTCTGAGTCATAATATCATCACCTGGTCCTATGCTTGACAGGGCTTGTTCTATCTCTTGGCTAATTTGTTCTATGATTTCTTGGGATTTTGATGATGACAGTTTCTGCTTCTTCGTAACGCGATCAAACGCATCCTTGATAGTATTCAACTCCATTTTATACTAGCTCAAGTTCCTTCTTTATAAACTCTAAATCTAATCAACCACAGCCAAAAAGAAATGGATCAAAATGATGAGTCCCCAAAAACTCAAGAGGACCCTCATTCTCTCATTGCAGGAAAAAGCAAAAGCAAGCAAAAATGAAATCTACAAGAGATTAAAAGAAGGCAGAAACATTTCATCACTAGTAAATATCAATGCCTAGATTAGAGGAGATGATATAAACATTATTCTACCTTCATAAACAAACACACAAGTACCTATAAAGTCTCAAAGATAAACGATCAGCCAACTTATTCCGAAGCAGCTTTTCCCTAAGACGGGAGACACAAAAGAGTGATTATGCATTTAACAAAAAAAATTGTTTTTACCCTTTTCTTCGCCCTATTTACTTGTTTTCTTTCTCCCTTTCCCTTTTCGAGAAGAAACAGGTGTACTAGTCGATTTTGACATCAAAAAGTTAGAGACCATGTTACATCTCAGTCAGGACTCATTGTACAATACTTCCATAAAGAACAACATTTTGATTAAAACTTACAACAAGCACATTAAAAGAAACAATATTGCCGAAAACTTTTCTCTTGTACGATTTCCAATTCAAGACCAAAGACGATCACCAACTTAACTAGCATCATGAAATTCTCCCGAAATATGGCAGATGGAAGACTAAAATATCAAGGGATTAAAATAAAGAGTAGGCATACTCGAGTTACTCAAACTATAATAGTTGGTGAATGGTACATCTTTTCTTTATCCATGACTCACAAAACCAGTGAGATTATCAAAATAAGCTATTGTTTAATTTGTTACCACCAAGATAGGCTCTCTCAAATCGTCTATAGCAAGAAGGCTCCTTTCTTCATCCTAGTATCTAGCATATTTTTTCTATTAGATGAACTTCAATTTTACTATATTATTAACAATGTATAGCCTCATATCGAGTCATCTAACTTTGCCCAGGGAAATTACTCTTGCCATTTAGCTACATAACAAAAATCAAGCTTTAACATCTGCAGTTTTAAAAGACAAAACACTGCAAAGCTCAATAAGAACTCCATGAATTACTTGTATGTTGATGAAACCAGACAGAAAATCCATATATATGCACCACATGATCATTAGTACTTTACAAGTACAGCCAGAGTGAAATAATTGAAATTAAAAGAGGAAAACAAAAAGGTCATTGGTTCTCAGAGAGATAATATAATTATGCTCTTCTAAGTTTCAGTTTATGTGAAAGTCAGAATTAATACCAGATGACTGAGACTCAAAATATCAAAAGAAATTCAAAATCATAACAAAAGATGGTCTCAAAACTCTTTTAAGTGACTCCAAGGGCTTGACCAGGCAAAAGTACATACACAACAAGACAAAGGCCAGATGAGAACAGAGAAAATATTGCTCGAGTTCAATGAGTCAATGACGCCCCATAACTAGCTCTGGAAAGATTAGTAAAGGCCTTTCAAAAAGGAAAAGAGTAAAATGGCAAAAGAAAGTGTTCTTTTGCATAGATAAGACATTTGTAGCTGATGATTCACTTATGTTTATCAGTAGGATTTTAACAAAACAAACATCACCAAGCTGCTCAAACGAGTCATATTTGGACCTCTTACACAACATGAATAAAGGAAGCTTGGCTGAAATTGTTAAACAAATGGGATAAAAATGTGAAGTAACATATAGCCTGAACCTATGAGACCCACAATAACTTGACAATGGCTTTTAAAATTTTTTGACAGGTAGAGGGATTTGGCAGATGGAAGTCCGGGTCATGTTTTCCAGACTGTTACTTCAGATAAAGTTTCAAATTTCCCTTCACTCAGCAAAGAAAAAGCCTTGATAAAACTTGAAAACCCAATCAACAATGATGGGCCAGTCTTTATGAGTGCACCGGGATGCCAAATAAGAATGGCTAATCACCCAAGATTTAATTGCTTTGAAATTCTGAAAATTCTGTTATTTATCTCTCTCCAACTTCATCCAATTTCAGATCTAAAACTTATTAAGTGTTAATTGGAAGAATTTATTGCTCGATAATGAGATTATCTACAGCACGGATTCAAACGAAAAAGAATACACTTAGCAGGTTCAACCCAGCGGACCATATATCAGACTATGAAAAATAAATGAATAGTGATAAAAACAACTTAAGACCCAAACACATGACTCTTTTTTTGGAGATTGACAGTCGAAGAATACAGATTTATTTAGTGGAAACGAATACAAAAGGTAAAAGTCACCTGAAAGTTGTTAAAGCACCGAGGAAGACAGGGTCTTTTCAACTTTAACAACTTTTTTGTGTTATACCAACTCAGGGGCAAACCTGAAATACAGTTAATGTTGTACAATTTAAGAAAGGCACATACATGCACGGGAATTATTCAAAAACAGAGAATTCTGTCCTCAAAAAAAAAAAAAGACTCCTCCCCCCAACCCAAACACACACAAGCGACAAAATGTCGAGTGCAGCTAGTCTTTACTCTCCAGGCATAAAGATGCAAGAAAATTAGCTTTCAAGTGAAGATTCTACTAATGTTAGGTGAAACCGAAAAAAAAAATTAAAAAATTCTGGAAATTTTTCCATGAAACCTAGAATGTGCCTCATTCCAATGGTCACATGACCACTAAAACTTGAACTTAAATCAGACATTATGACATAGATGAGAAAAAGTTTAAACACCAACATAAAATATGCATAACAAGCTTAAGAAGATAATCAAATTTTTTATTGCATCTTTAAATCTATAACTCACTACTCAAGGAAAACAAAAAGGAATGAAGAAAAAGGATTTCGATTTAAAAGAAGAAGCAGAAGATGATGATGATGATGAAAGAAAACTACAAAAATGACCCATAAAACTCAAACTTCAATAGAACTCCTTTCTGAATTTCTGTTTTCTCTCTGGGACTCCCAAACTACACGAGAAAGTTATATACTCTATTCTCAAGTTTACCCTCCGATTCTCCTAAGAGACCTAAATACATATCTCCCGAAATAAAACAAAATAAACAATAGAACACAGTTGAAACACCCTTTTTTTTTTTTGTCATAAAGAAAACAGCAAGATTTCCTTCTTAAGCAACTTTTCAACTAAGCAAAAGTAATACCAGCTCAATTCAGTTTTTTGATTTTCGTTTTCTGTAAGCAGCTCAATTTAGTTAACACAAGCATTAGATTGTTAATTAGCCGCAGTGCCATCTGTAAGCCCACCCAATCAGAAGTGCTCCGCCTACTAATCACACTCAAGAATCAACAATACGTGGAGAAAAATAAATAACGATTTCTCAAATTCGCCGAATCAAAAATTTCAAACAAAGAAAAGAAAATGCAGTAACTCGGAAGCAATTCCATATCTAAAGAAGAAAGATTAAAAAAAAAAACAAATAATAGATGATGCTTCCACGCAACAAAATATACTAAACTGTGTGCTTGGATGCGTGAATAATGATGCATCACACAAATTCAGATCGAAAATCATGACACGAAAATTTAAGCAATCATCAAAATTTAATTTTTTTCCCCCCTTCAAATTTATGCTAGTAACTCACCGGTAACTGGCGGCGTCGTTTCAGCAAAAGTAGTAGAAAATATAATCAACAAGTACTTTGGGAGTTTAGGACAGAAAAGAAGATGCTAGTATTGTGTCCTACCGGAGATTGTTAAACCATGAAAATGGATACCCGACCGTCGACAGATGGGTGGGTTAGGTGGTTCGGGTCGGATGTTGTGTGGAACCTTGGCTTGAAGACAAGAAAACGCTCGAGAGAGAGAGAGAGAGAATAGAAGCCCAAAGATTTTCTAAATAAAATAGGGAGAACAGATTGCTGTTTGCTTACGTTTGGGTCCTCAACCATTTCATTCCACTTTTATCCCTCGTTTTTCGTTGTTTATTCTAGTAGAATTAAATGCAGAGAGCTCGCACAATTTACACCCTAAAATATTAGTAGACACTTTGCACCCTTAGTCAACTAAAAAATAATATGACAATTAATTTTTTCCAAGTGATTAATGGAATGACCAATTTATTGTCCATAAAAACTTAAGTGACAAAAATACCATTTTCATGAAAAAGATTACTATATATGTAGCTTTGCTTTGAATGATAAGACTATTAGAACTAAAATAGGGGCAAAATATGGAAATATTGAGATACTACTGTTACAATTTTTAAAATCTCATAATTTTCTCCGACGCATCATAATGCCGTTACTTCATATAACCAGCAAAATTTCACTTGAAATCTTCACAATAGCATAGAAAACAAATTTTTCATATGAAAGCAATAAAGATTCAAAATGCCAAACCTAAATTAAAATCTAATCTAAATATTAGTAAACAAAATATTGAACTCAAAATTTTAAATAAAACACCTAAATTATTTCATTTGTTATGTGCATATAGAAATAAAACGAAGGTATAGCTCGAAATTAGAGGAATAAATAAGACTTTTTTTGAGTTTAATGGCAACAATCTACATTACTTCTATCCTGTGGGAAAGAGGGAGCCTAACTGGGCTTGCATGAGAAATAAATAGGACTTCACGTGCCTTTTTTCTTCATTGCAATATTTTCTTACCTAAGCTAACTTGAAACATGTAATAAAATAGGGCTGTTGTGATTTTTGAACTAAATTTGTTCCCTTTCTTCTTCTTTTTTTCATACTTCTTTTGTTTTAATTGTCATTCAAAGTGATCATATATTTTATTGTTATATGTTTATAGTTAGAATGTGATTACGAAGTGAAAATTAATCCATTTAAAGTTGCAACTTTTCTACCAAAAAGGTATTTTGTCACTTATAAAGTTTTAATGGAAGATAAATTGATAATTTCTTCAATTTTTTGGATGGAATTAATTTTCTTATTATTTTCTAGTTAATTAAGGCTATAAAGCGTCTGTTAAAATAATTTAGAGTGTAAAATGCACTTACTATAATAATTCGTAGGGGTTTTCAGCATTTGCCCTTCCACAAATCTCCTGCAGTGAATGAGGTCTGTGATTTTGTTGAGGAGGCGGCCAATGTGGTTATATTCCCAACCGTTTCTTTCCTCTTTTTTTTTTTTTTTGGGTATGTTCTTAAAGGCTAAAATCTAGAATTTAGGAGAGAAACTCTTGCCAAATCTGATCAATTAAAACCTACTAGAATGTAATAACAATTTAAATAAAATCTCCATTAATGCTTAATCATTGAACTCCACGATCTTATTTATAGCATTTTCACGGATAGACTTGCCATGTAATCATTTCAAACCGAAACAAAATTTTGCATTATGGGCCGAATATATGATAGTGGCATTTAGAGAGATTAACTTGGAGAGGGCATATGATACACTATTGAGGGACAAGAGCGCAGCATACTATACAATATCCAAATGTTTTTATTAAATTTTTGTCCAAATGTTTAGCTGAGCAAAATTGCAATACAAATTCAAGAAAGGCCTCTTAAACCTAAAAGCGGCAAATCTACCATTAATATGATTTTTGGTGGTTGTAGAAATCTTTCCCATAAGAAATTCATGGTAACTCATAGTGTGCCTTCGATTCTAGGACCGCGGGAAGGTCAAGAGTATAAAACAATGAAGCTAAATAGGAATAACATTGCAGAAAATAGGTCAAATTAAAGCAAAAATTATGAAACCAAAAATCAATCTATTAAAAATGGGGGAAGAATCGCCCTTAAATCTGTCACGTACTTATTGAGGCAACATGATTTAGGATGCGTTTAATAAAACTGAAATCTAAAATCTAAAATCTAAAGTTTTACCTAAGAAATTCAGTACCACTTAATTAATTCGGATGTTCAATTTTCGTTATCAAACGGTATGAATATGCTAAGATTTAAATCCATTAAATTTAAGTGTTGAACTAAAAGTTATCAAGCAGGACCTTAGGCGGTTGCACCGTATTATAGCATTTCACCCACAACCTCTGGTAGAAAAGAGTTCTCCTCAATTTAAAATCAGCTAGCAACAATTAGCACCCTCTTCCCAGTCTTTGATGGGGGGCTTGTCCTCGCTATTTCATTCCCCTGACGTATTTCCACTAAGCACCTAAAACACCATGAAATCAAAAAAAAAAAAAAAAAAAACAAGCGGGTAGCTGCAGCTCTCGAATTTTGCAGCTCGCGTGACTATTATGGCTCATTGGCTCTTGCCCAATAATAAGCCTATAACACGACTGCGACAGAAAATGCCGCTGGCAGTACATGTAAAAACTAAAAGGAAATGCCAGCTACAGGTACTCAAATAGACGCCTGCCAAGAATTTGAAGTGATATCCTTCCAAAAAGTCAAAGGGGTGATTGTCATACAATTATTGCTATTATAGGAAAACTCGGTCTACTATAAATTTTTATGTACACATCCAGAAGTTCTAAAATTTTTAGCAAAAATTATCATTGGAATGAAATCAGTGCAAGCTCGCCAGGCAAATTATATATGCTCTTACATGGTAAATGTTCTGACAATTACGTGTGCTGCAGGCAGCCCCAATATAGTACAACCACAAAAATCAGCATTCCTCAGATTGAAGAGCAAGCATACCTACTTTTTGCAATTAGGCTCATGGTTAAGCTGCTGAAAGGATTTCACCTACTTCGAGTAGATGAGAGCTGGTTCAATTTGACATACTCATAATATTGCTCTTGCCCATAAAGTTGACTTGAAAAAAAGAAAGAAAGAAAGAAAAGTCAACACAATAATCTCGCATGAAGAACCTGTAATAGTTGACCTCCATAACAGCTTCATGAGAAGTTATACCTAGACGGTGCCATGTTGCGTAACACCTTCAATTCATTTGCAAGAACATTTATGACAAGAAAGTAATTTGAAGTGATACTTACGCGAGATCTGCCAAAGTCTCTGCCTTAGTCACAGCCTTTCCCTCCGGGAATTCAAGGCAAGAGTAATGCATTATCATTTCCTTCAGAGTTTGCTTGGTGCTCTTGATGTCATTATCCCATAAGATACTCTGAACAAAGGACCGAAGGGTTGGCCAAAAGTATTTTCAAACAGAATCAATTGCAAGCAAATTGATCATGACTTCTTCACCATTCTTAATTCGGAAACCCAGAAACATTGAACTTTCAAAACTATATAAGCAATAAAAAAGCAAAATGAAAATTATCTAAAGGCCTAAACCTTTCTTATATACTCTCTTTTCACATCTTCCCATGGTAGTTTGCCAGTAGGAGAGAAAATAGAAGCATTCCAAAGAGCACCTCTAGCAACCATAACACATGAGGCACCTGTCAGGAGGGAAATCAATAACAGGGTGTCTTACGTAAGCAAACTATTATGACATTAGGCGGAAAAGTCACACCACCCTGAATACAGAAACTGAAGATAAGGGTGATAGCCAGGTTCAGAGGCAGGGTATAAACCTAATCCTGTATCCAATAGTTAAAATCTCCCATAGACTAACCCGCACATCCAACCTCAAAAAGAAAAAGATTGATAAGTGAGTCAAATCACGTAGAGTGGATGAAAGAACCCAATATGTTTGCCTAACTTTGTCAATTTTATGTCAAATGTTCCAACAAAGCTATAATACATTGTACCCCTATCAGGAGACTACAAAAAGCTAGGTCTAACAGGCAGCAGAACCCAGATTTGACTGCATGCCATTAGCAAATTAATGCATCTCAACAAAAAAATATGGAGTTTACCAGCATAAAAATTCCACATTCCCCTTCAGCTAGTTGGATGACTTCCCTTAGAAAAGAAGTCTGCTCAAGGAAGAGAAAGGTCAGCTAAAGACGGTAAAGAACGAAAAAGGCTTGGATCCACATAAACAAAGATCTCCAACGAACTATACCCTCTTTCAAAAGAAAAACTAAAACCACAACATAGCCAAAAATTTAAGGCAGGCTTTTGGAAAGCAGTAAACAAGCACGTCTTAAAGCAAATCGGGCAATTACTGAAGTAGAACCTCATGTAGGAGTTTGGAAGTATTAAAGTGCCCATAGAGTAGGCCACAAAGCCCATTGAACCTCAGGAATCACTAAAGGAGATATCAATCACAGAGGAAGCATAAACAGGGGAGAACGACATAGTAGAGAATGAATGGTTAAAAAAGAGGAATTAGCAAAACCAGAAAAATTCAAAAAGATTTTAGAGGCTGTATTACAACCAGCATGTTTAATCCATCATAACCTTTTGCATATGCCAACTAGCTTTCAATCATTAGACAACTAAAATATCTTTGGTTAGTACACAAAAACCACATCCAAATTGTACATTAAAACACAAACAAGATAATGGTGCAAAAGATTACATAACATTATTCCAGTGTTGTTTAACAAACAGTAATTTGTCTTTGACTAAAGCATTAAGACCACAGAGGCAGTCTTCAGCATCCTGACAAAACCCATTCATCCATCCGTTCCTTACAATTACTGCTAAAATATATATCTTAGGAATAATTGTTCATGAAAAGAAGTACCTCTTATTGCTAAAAATTATCATGACTACAAAAATTATCGACCCAAAAAAGATTAAACGAAGTCAAGAAGGAAAGACTAAAGATTGACGCATTCTCTTTTTACATACCTGTAGCAACTTTCATGCGTTCAAAATCTTCAAACTCAAAAACATCACCATTGGCTATAACAGGTATTGAAAGGGCAGCTACAACATCAGCAATTTCATTCCACTTAGCAGGGTCTCTTGGCCTGTCTGCAACTCTCCTGCGTAATCATTGGTGAAACAGCAATTGAAAGGTTTGAAAAGATCCAAATAGTTGTTCTTGAATTCAAGTAAACATTTTAACAAGAAGGTAATTGCAGGACAACCTTTCAACATCTAGCATCCTTTATGAACTACTTTGGCAAGAAGTCAATATGGAGAATTAATACTTTGCCTCCTCTTAGTAGAACTGAAAATGAAAGTGAAAGCATTTCTACAGAAATAACTGCAATTCTTTCATTCAAGAGTCTATTAAATACTTGAATAAAGGAAAATTTCTAGAAAGCAATGGCCTATAGCTACAAGAAAAGCATTAGCAGGATATTTGAATGGCACCCGTAGACAAAGATAAAGTAACTGATTAGACCGTTGAAATATATCAAGAACCAATGTAAAAGTAGCGATGGACAGAATTGGTACTTGAAAGATTTTACTAGAAGAACAACAAAGGGAAGAGCTACACTTGCTTAAAAGGATTCTTAAATGCAAGGTGACGTAAAAATCACCTCCCATGGACAGCAAGAGCAGAAACACCAGTTTTCTCAATTCTCTGCGCTAATTCCACCGTATCACGAGATGATTTTAACAGCCGAATCTTGCATGTCACAGGCGTATGCAAATTCCTCTTTAAGGTTGTTAAAATCTGCATTTGAAAGAGAGAAGTCAAAGAATGGTGGATTGCAAAATCTACAGTGAGAAGGTGGAGCAAGAATTCTAGCCACCAATGTTGATTTCCTTACATCTTGAATCAGCTCTGGTTTAGTCAAAAGAGCAGCACCCATTCCTCCACTTAAGGAAAATGACTTGGGGCAACCCATATTAATGTCCACTGCTGCAACATCCTTACACCTGTAACAGGAGTCACATGTCCAAGAATGTAAGTAGCAGCTGAAGATGGTAATCAGCCAGACACAAAAGGACATTGCTGAATGATATTTGATCAAGAGTGATGCCAAATTACTTGGATCTTCCAGAAAAGCATATTAAAGACAGCTAAGCATTAGGTATGCATCAAAATCACTACTACCAATGTCTATACATCAAAAAAGAGCTATAGCAGAAAAGCTAAATAGTATACTGAAGAATCTGTAAAACCTGATTTGAAAACCCTAAAATAAAGTAAGATTCAAAAAAAAGTCTCGAAGACAAAGTATGTCAGCTCATTCAGGTTAAATTACCCGACCAAATTTCTTAGAGAAGTCCAAACCTTAACAAGAATAAGAAACTTACACTAACTGAGCAGCCTTAAGAGCCCTTACTGCATCAGAAGTACCCATCTGAAATACAACCTTATTTCTCTCTTCTGGGCATGTTCTGAAAACAACACTTTCTGTTCCTTTCTCCACTATATCAGTGCATCTGAGCACATCTATAAAAAGAACAGAACTGGATTAGAATATTCAACACATAAATAAAGCTAATAGTCTGACTCCATTAAGTTCACAAAGCAAGAAAATTTCACACGAGAAGAAGAGTAGGACAGAAAAGAAAAAAAAGTTTTATATTTTGCGAAGAAGAAATGCCTCTCATGCAATGATTAGATGGCTAAAGCAAACAGGGTTGAATTTTTAAGTTTGGAAAGGACATATCTTGTAACCATGTTAAGCAGCGTCACCAACTTTCCACTCACTAGCTTCCAAGTACTTATTATGGTCAAAACCTCTTGTCCCTTTAAACCACCATTAACAAACCATTTGCCACAACCATAAGCGAACTTATACGGGGCACCATATTTATTGTATGTAACATTTGTTCACTAGCTTCACTTTATACTGGCATCCAAAAACTCTGACATTTATCACCCTTTCCTCACCAGACAATGCATTTTCACGAATTGGAACACACAGCAAATGCATAACCTAAGTTTGATATGCACCTACAACGAAAAGCAATTACGTTTGAAATGAGGAAACATCATTCAAATGCTTACAGCATAAGGTGCCTAGGAGGTGGTAAGAAAGGGCAGAAAGCTTCTTTTGAGTTGATTTGTTTTAAGCTCAGCCTCCAAAAACGATCACATTAAGTCGTATGTAGCTAAATTATACAGGCAGAAGTTGAGGAAGACTAATTAAAGCTGACCCAATACAAAAATTGTTTAGACAGTTACTTATACTTCATTTCCCCTTTTTTCCATCGAAACCCAAATCCCGGCTATCAGTTATACTGGTGCTAGATTCTAGTATAATATAACTCAACTTACTAATAGAATCAAATGTGCAAGGAAGGAACAATCATAATAATTAAGAAAAAAGAAATCAATACCATTAATTCGACGCTCGCACTTGAGGAGTTTATGATCAATAATTTCTTCCCCATATGTTATATCGGCGCCATATTCTGCAGCTAGTAACCTGAATGGCAACGTCCCCTGTAAAATGTCTTCACTTTTTAGCTTTATTTTGTTTTCAGAGAATAAATTCATTCTTGTGGATAGGTAATAATTAGAGCTGCGACAACATAAGATGCTAAACAGATATAGTTTAGAAAACAATATGTAGAAACTTACAACGCGGACCATAGGCGCCAAAACTAGCTTGTCTCTGTAATCCATTTTCGGGCAGCCGTCTTCTGCCTGGTCACGCGGAGACGACAAATTAGTTGAATCCTGAGGAATGATGATGAAGAACCCAGCCGGGTTGCGGGCATCCGGGTTTGTTAAATTTGGGCTTAAATACAAAAGCCTGTTAGTCGATTAAACGGGGGCCGGTTTCAAGTCTAATCCCCCCTGTACTAAAAAATAAATAAATAATAACAATGACAATAATAAAATAAAATAAGACAATATGACAAACAAAAGTGTAACGCGTTTGTTTCGAATTTCGACGGCCCTTATTTATAAAATTTATTTTGCTTGCATTAGAGGTATATTTTTCAATAACTTTTTCACTATTTCAAGCATCTTTTTATAGATAACATCATAAAAAAATGCTCCGGTATTATTCTAAAAAAAATTCTTCAAATAATCTTCCATTCTAACGAATTCATTTATTCTCTATTTAGCGTATAAGTTTGTTGGCTGCAAATCATGTATAATTAATTTATTAGAAATAAAATGAATTTTCTCTTTCTAACTAATACTAGTATTTATATAGATTAATCAACTAATAAACACCTAACAGATTAGCTTAAAATGAATATATCCTACTATTAAACTTGACATATTTCCTTTTAAGTCAATATAATACCATATATTAGGTAAATATCAGGATTGAAGGACATTAAAACAATTGAAGAATGAAGAAAGTTGGGGACCAATCTATGGTTACTAGCAAAGAAAATGAAAATGGTAATAGAGTAAAAAATCTATCTGCTCAAGGAGACATATTAAAAACTTCGCATAATTTGCAGTGATTGTATCACAATACTTTTTAAGATGTAAATGAAGTACCCCATAAGGTAGTCGAATGATGCCATGGCATGGAGGCACATGCAGATAACTTCCATAATTTAGTAAAATCTCAATAGTTTAGTTATTATCATTACAATGATTTAGTATTTTCAACATTTGTTCTGACGAAATGAAGTAAGATTTTTCGTGATGAGGGAAATAAAAAAGATTCTGGACTCATTTTGCATTCTATGTATTGCTGTATTTTTGTACATTATCTGTTAAACTTGGATTATCTGGTTATATTGTCATTTGGTAGTACTTTTTGTTTGCATCATAAACCGGTTTCGAATCACTCTTTTTATCTCTCCATCCACTTTTTACGTGACATGCATAACTTCACAAAATTTGTTATGGTGCTATTCTAAAATAATTTTTCAAATAATTAACCATCCCAACACATTAAAGCAACTCATGAATTTCGGGACTTTTATCGCAGCGCTTTCTATTAGAAAAACTAGTAGTACTAGGGGGGAATGCTCACGTATCGTACAGGTGTTTGGTGCCTGTGATTAAAAAAAAAATTTCATTGAACAAATAATAATATATTTTGAAAATAAATAGTCATTAAATATTACAAAACTAATAATAGTATGTTCTAATTGTAGCACACACTTATGCACTTTATTTTATCAATATTTTTACAATTTTACCATTACCAAAAGACCCCTACAGATATCAATTGAAAATCGTCAAAGAGGAAACATAAGTTGTTTCAGACAAAGGAATATCCTCCAATGGCTAATTATAGCAATGTGTTAATTACATAATGTGTTAATATATTTTTGTGTTAATTACACAACAAAAGCTACACTTCAATTCAATGTGCCTATAACATCATTTCAGTAAATACACCAACACATAAACTTATATGAATTGTACTCGATGCAAAAACGATTGCAAAATAATTCTATATTCCAAAAATACTCAAATGGCTCGATAAATTAAAGCTTTAAATGTACTAAAATGAGAGCATTTCGATAAATATAAATAAGCACATGCTGCCTTTAGTTGTACCAAAAATTTAAAAAAAAAACTATACAACATTTCACATTTTCAAAAAGCTTCTATCCATACGGTTGAAATTCAAATCTCTCTTTGACCACAACTCATTCTTATATGGTATAAGGATGTCAAAAGATGTTGTAACTAAGAAAAAGGATAAGATAAAAATCAAAAGACAACTAAATGAAATGTCCGGAGACCACGGAGCTTGACATGGTGAACCGATCAAGGCCCCAAGAGTTTAACTGTAATCTACGGTAAAAGAGTGCTCCTCAGTCCTATAAATACGACCTCTGTATTTGAGCTACACCACATTTCATCACCTTCTGCTTAGCCGTAAAACAAGGCAGTGCAGTGATATCACATCACACTTATAACCCTTTTGATGGTTCAGTCATTTGTTTGTTTTATATCTGCCAATTTTCTTTAAAAGCCCATATTCTTCATCGTAGAAGTTTTCTTCTTCAGCTTGCATTTTTCGGTGTGTATTATTTGATTTTCTTTTTTTGTTTTTTCTTTGGGGGTCCATTATATATGTTATATTAATGAGTTATGGAAGATGGTTTGATATGGTGTAGGGTAAATTTATAAAAGAGCAGACGAAATGACTTCAAACGAAGGGGCAGCTGGACGCCGGGGATTACCGAAGATTCAGACGGACAAGAGTCATGACGAAATATGTCACGACGACAGCGCGCCAACCGTGAAGGCTCAAACAATAGACGAGCTTCATTCGCTGCAGATGAAGAAGTCAGCTCCTTCTACTCCCACTCCCGACAAGACTCAGGATGTTGCTTTTGCTCCTCCGTCTGGCCAAGAACGTCAGAAACAGCAGCTGCAGTCCATCAGGTAATCAATATTCAATACTAGAAAATACTAGAAACCAGAAGCAAGTACTAATTGATTTCGATAATGGAAAAAGAATAAATCAAAATGATACCCTTTTAAGCTCTCTTCTAGAACGTAAAGCGACCAGTAGATGAAGATGTTACCCCTTTGAAAGTTTAATGATAGATTGGTGAGCATTTGACATTCTAACTTTGCATGTACTCATGTCACTAGTATGAGTACCAAATAGCTTGATTATGAAAATGCAAAAATGTTGCGGGACTAGAAAAAGGACTACATTTATCAGGATACATGGATGGATGTCTTAGCATATTACTGTTTTAGAGAAACAAAGAAAATAATAGAGCAAAAGAAGAATACATAAATATTTTTTTCTTTATCCATTCGCCTCTTCCCATACACTTTTCATTCCCAACTATCTGCTACAGAATTATTTTCTAAACGTGGCATTAGGGAAGCCTCTAAGAGCCTTTCTCCTTATTAAGCGATTATTGCACAACTTACTTATTTTCATATTTCACTTTTTTCTGTATTTTGTATCTATCACTTACCATTTCTTTAAGAAAAATTCTTTGTGCAGCAAATATCATTCCTCTTTCTCTTATTTTCCTTTTATTATATAATTTTGTTTTGGGGTGGTTTCTTTATTATTTAGTGCTTCTCTAGCATCGCTGACGAGAGGATATGGACCCAAACTGGTGAAAGGAGACCCAGCCAGAAAGGCCGAAACTGCAGGGGTTTCACACGTAACCCAACACCCTGCCCATGGCACCCCAACCATAAGCGTTAGTGACAGTTCCTTGAAATTCACTCACATCCTCTACAACCTCTCTCCCGCTGGTATAATCTCTCTTCTTCTTTATAGACTGTAGCTCTTCTTCTTCTTCTGCTTCTTCTTTATTATACTGTCTACTTATAATGAAAAATAAATCAACTAGATGAGAGATGAACCATTAATGGTACATTCTTGTAATGCGTTTATCTGATGTGAAAACAGAGTTATACGAGCAGGCGATCAAGTATGAAAAAGGGTCATTTATTACGTCTACTGGTGCACTGGCAACGCTTTCTGGTGCCAAGACTGGACGTTCCCCTAAGGATAAACGTGTCGTTAAAGATGAGACTACACATGATGACCTTTGGTGGGGAAAGTAAGCTGAGTCCTCCTTTTCTATCTCTGCTGCAATACTCTCTTTCCAGGCATAATTTAAGCGTGGACATACAATTAATACTACCCCCCAGCAGTCATGGGAATTGACTTTTTGATTTGTTCATGCAAGAAGTTATGTACGTTTTGCCAACTAAGTTATATTCTTATGTGCTTTGTCTAGGGGATCGCCAAATATTGAGATGGATGAGCAGACATTCATGGTCAATAGAGAAAGGGCTGTGGATTATTTGAATTCTTTAGAGAAGGTAATCCATAAGTTTTCCTTCATAATTGATTTTGGTGATGTAAAATGAGATCAGTTTACTTATCTATTTGACAAGTTGTTTACAAAACTTTATCCTACTCTAGAGTCAAAATTATGAAATATATGTAACGTTTTTTTTTTTCTTAGAAAAAAGAACTTTATGGAATGAAAAAAATAATAGATTCAATTAGAAATTTAGAATATGATTAAAATGCCAAATTTTAAAGGCTAAGGAATAAATACTCTTTTATCTGTGTCTGCTATAAGTTAAGGTATCATATTCACAATTCTTGATCCCTTGTCAAGTAGTACCAAGTTGGTTGTCTGCATTTGAATATGTCCCTAGTTAGTCATACGCATCTAAAACTATAACACAGTGCGATTTTTGCACCATGCATGATTAAGACAACATAAAACTGATTGAATCACTTGCCAAGCTTTTTAGATATTCAAAAAAGAAATAAGAGTTATAATGCTGAGTCGAATCATCACATATCCTGATTTAACAACGATTCCAGGTCTTTGTCAATGATCAATTTCTAAACTGGGATCCTCAGAATCGCATCAAAGTCCGAATTGTTTCTGCCAGAGCTTATCATTCCTTGTTTATGCATAACATGTAAGTGGCCTTATTTATCAATATTGTTGTTGCGTTCTACCAGGTTTAAACCTACCAGATAAGTTTAATTACCGTTGGAAATTTTCTAGATTGTTACAATCCCTGCTATAAGATATAGTCATAAAGTTTTAAAAGCCTATAGTTTCTCAAGTGTCATAATACCGTCAGCTCTATGTGTATACAATTGGATAACTGGGTGGATGGCAGGTGTATCCGACCCACAACTGAAGAGCTGGAAAACTTTGGTACTCCGGACTTCACTATATATAATGCTGGACAGTTTCCCTGTAATCGTTATACCCACTATATGACATCGTCTACTAGCATAGATTTAAACCTGGCTAGAAGGGAAATGGTCATCCTCGGTACCCAGTATGCTGGGGAAATGAAGAAAGGCCTATTCAGTGTCATGCATTATCTCATGCCTAAACGTCAAATCCTCTCCTTACACTCTGGTAGCAATATGGGCAAAGATGGAGATGTTGCCCTCTTCTTTGGATTGTCAGGTAAAGTATCATTGGATCGATTTTATGATGTGTGGGTATCTTTTGCCAGCTAGTTTATCTCTTTTTGCCTTTAGCTCTCCATGACTGATTGAAGGAGACGATACAGCTTTGATTATGTAATCCATTTCTAGTTACTGAGTTTTCTTTCCCGTTGTTTTCATCATCTAGGGACCGGAAAGACTACTCTGTCTACTGATCACAATCGATTTTTAATTGGAGATGATGAACACTGTTGGAGTGACACTGGGGTGTCTAACATTGAAGGTGGTTGTTATGCCAAATGCATTGATCTATCAAGGGAGAAGGAGCCTGACATCTGGAACGCTATTAAGTTTGGGACTGGTACACTGCTCTTTCTCTTCTAACCTCTAAATAAATCAAATCGTTCTTTTGTTTCAAAATCAAAAGATCAATGGTAAGCTAATTCTATTTAGTTTGTTATCGATTATCTTTTTACCTTAAAAAGTGTCATTCTCTGTATGATTATTTATATTACCCGGTGCTTCCAGTGCTGGAGAATGTGGTGTTCGAAGAGCATACAAGAGAAGTGGATTATACAGATAAATCTGTCACAGGTAATAAATGCAAAAGAAATTCGCTGTCTTGGTGATCCAGTCCTTAACTGGATTTTGCTTTTTATGACATTATATTATATGAAGCTCATCCTCGTCCTGGCCGCCCAAATTTGTCTAATGGGGAAAACAATTGAGAAAAAAGATATGTGGTTATTAGGAGAGCAGTTAAGCCTTAGTTGACAATGTTTACAAACTTAATAATATTAAACACTAGGTGGGATGGGGTCAGTTCAAAATGGTTAGTGTAGTGAGCAAGTTTGACCTCTAATAGTCGTTGTATCCATCACATTATGCCTTGAGGGATAGCTAGCCAACAGTCAAACAATTTATGCTTGGAGACTAAATTCCCAATGTTGGATTTGGTTCTAGAAAAATGATGAAGCTTGATTTAAGTAGTCACTATTGACGGAAAAATCTGAGCGCATAGATCTTGAACTTGCTTAATAAATGATGTAGAAGATAATTTGTGTCAAATTTCTATGAACATCTGACTGCTCAATAAACTTGCTTGTTTGTTTCCTCAGAAAATACCCGTGCAGCCTATCCCATTGAATTCATTCCTAACGCAAAACTTCCATGTGTTGGCCCACACCCAAAGAACGTCATACTCTTGGCTTGTGATGCCTTCGGTGTTCTTCCCCCTGTGAGCAAGCTGAGCTTGGCACAGACCATGTACCATTTCATCAGCGGCTACACTGCTCTGGTATTTATCCCTCTTCATAGAGTACCCTTTAATTTCTCAAGGCAAATTCATCAACATCGGTTGTGCAATACAAAGCTTTCTTGAGATCCCTTCTCTTCTTTTCTCCGTTTTGTATCTTTAACTTGCTTTATTCTCACGGAAATATTCTTAAATACAGGTTGCAGGCACGGAGGATGGCATAAAAGAGCCCCAGGCTACATTTTCTGCATGCTTTGGCGCAGCATTTATCATGTTGCATCCTACTAAGTATGCTGCAATGTTGGCTGAAAAGATGCAGAAACACGGTGCAACAGGGTGGCTCGTCAACACTGGTTGGTCGGGAGGAAGGTATGCATGTGTAAAAGTAGCACAAATAGAATATTCAATTTCCTAACGTGTAAACTTAACTGAGAACTTCATACAACATTGTTGCAAAACTAATTATGCTAATGCTTGTCTCTTGTTTCTCTTGCAGATACGGTGTAGGAAGCCGTATAAAGTTGGCGCATACACGGAAAATAATTGATGCCATACACTCAGGAAGTCTTTTGAATGCAAATTACAAAAAGACTAAGGTGTTTGGGCTTGAAATTCCATCCGAGATTGAGGGAGTGCCTTCTGATATTCTGGATCCCGTGAACACTGTTAGTTGACGATTTCTATTCTTCATTTCTGACTAACTTGTCCTCATTTTTTACCAGTCTTTCATTATGTTGCTTACCGTCCACGTTCGAGTTATATCCTTCAATCTTGTGGTGCAGTGGTCCGACAAGGATGCTTATAATGAAACACTGCTGAAGCTAGCTGGCCTTTTCAAGAACAACTTTGAAGTATTCGTGAGCCACAAGATCGGGATAGATAACAACTTGGCAGAAGAGATTTTGGCTGCTGGTCCTGTATTCTAACATGTTGTTGGAAGAAATGAGTACTGGAACCTCATATGTATGAATAGAAAAAAAGCTACAATTGATGCAAATAAGTAGCTAGTAGTCCTATTCCCTTCCCATTTTGTGAGACAAGAGTGCCTCACGCCATTCCCTTGGTGAAATCTGAAATGAAATAAATCATTTCTCGTGAACTGGATGGCTGATTCTGTTCCTAGTATAAATTAGCGTAATATATAGCATTATGTTTTTGGTAATGATTCTAGTGGAACAAAAATAATCACGTAGTAGTTAGTGAACCAAATGCAACCATCAAACAATGGATATCAAGAAATTAACCATGTTCACATCGGACTTTTTTTTTTTTTCTTTTTTAAGGTTGAATTGCTCTATAAAAGGGATAAGCCTATATACATTTAGAAGAATGCTATTCCATATGATGTACAACTTTGTGTGATAGAAACAAAATAAAAAAAAAAACCACATGTCTTCTCTTTCTAAGCATATTAAAATTACTATATTAGGTGAATATTTGAAGAGAAAAAAGAAGTATATAAAATACACACAAAAAAGGCAAGAAATGCTTGTAGTGAAGAAAAATATGGTTCTTTTATTTATTTTTTCATCTTTCCATAACTAGTTCATATTTTTCTCAATAAAATACTTGTACCATGTTTTAGTCCTATGTCCCGTGGAGAGCATACAATATATTAGAAATATGGTCCAGGTTTGTTTGGATTGCTTCATATTTCTCCAATTTTATTTGCTTACATCATCTTTACAATTTTCAATACATCTTTTTATCTTCCCAATATCTTTTTATCTCACATACATCACACCACAAAAAGTGCTACAGTAAAAATATCCCAAATAACTTACAATCCAAACAGAACTTAGCAAATAATCAGACATAGCATGGTGTGCAAGAGTTCAGCAAGCAATCAATAACTGTTCAACTGTTCATATAAGTGATGGACATCTAATCTACCTGGTAAAGGACGTGTAAATTGTAACACAACAAGCAAAATAAGAGAAAACAATACAAATTCTCACACTAGTAAACTTTACTCAATATTGTGAGAACTGACAATTACTAGTTCAAATTGGAAAATAGAAGGTAAAGTGTCTTTTAGTATTGTACTAAATCTTTTCATATACAGCCTAACACATTCATCAATTCAAGTGTGTAAACTTTCCAATTAAAAGAGAGAGAGAGTGAGACTGAGAGAGAGGAGGGGGTAGTTTTGGTTGAAGGGCAATATAACAAATTTGACAAATCTATCACAGTTTTGACACTTCAAATTATCTTTACCATCCAGAGGAGTAAAGTAATGTAAAACGTTTTTTTTTTTTTTATTTGTTTTACCCTATCACCCGTTCCTACCATCAATTGTCAAACTCAGGATTCAAACCAAATATAACAATAGGAAGGATTCAAATTGAATTCGACCGTGGGATAACTCTAAAAGCACTTCTCTAGGATTCAAACTGAATCTAGTAATGGGAAGAGGTCTAAGAGTACTTCTCGCGTTATTATGCCAACTCCAGTGATTTATCTCCAGACACCCCTACTACTCTCAACTGCAAAATCTAGAATTATAAGAATATTGGATGGGTTTGTTTTTCAAATACAATAAAAATTTTTAAAAAGTACTCTAAAAGGTCATCTAAAAATTAGTTTAAATTTTTTTAAAATTTTAAAAACATTTCAAAATATATTCTAGAAACTTTTCTACTCTTAAATATTCCAAAATATTTTTTAAAAATATCCAAAATACAATATAAAAACTCTACTACAGTAAAATTTTTGAAAAACACACCCAAAAATAGCTAATCTAAACGGAGCAATTATCTCCCAACACCTTCGTATTATCAACTACTAATCACCATGCCACAAAATTCTAAAACCATTATCTCTCAACATCCTTCCTATTCTCAATTGCTGATCGCTAAAGCAAATCCAGTGATTTATCTTTCAACACCCTTTCTATTCTCAACTACAAAATCCAAAATTCACCACATTGATTATCTCCTGACACCCTTCCTATTTTTAATTCCAAAATACAAGTTTCACCCGACTGATTATCTCCCAATATCCTTTTTTCACCCTAGTACTTATCAGTCGACACCATTTATTTTCTTAATTTCAAAATTCAAGATTCAAACCCTGAGCATGACAACGGAAAAATGCACTTCATTGACCATTGAATCTATTCTAGTGATTATCTAAAAAGTTTTATCTAAAAAATCCATCAAAATTATTCTTTTTGAATATAATATTTTACTCCTACTTTGTGGTAATTTTGGAAATAACTACCACCTCTTTACCCCGGAGTACAAATTTTTTCGGAATTACTGCCACTTGTAAATCCTGTCCTGATGCTGCGGCAGGAGATGGGGAAAGTGGTTGTGATAATTAGGAAAAACACGACCCAGTCAACGGAGGCCATAATTCTCATTACTCCATCCGTTACCGCAACCGCCATAGGCTCCATTTATTCACTACTACTTGTCGAAGAAACCCCCAAAGAGTCAAATCCAATCAGACATGTGTCCGAAGCACGAGTCGACCCGCGGACTCCAAAACTGAAAATGTCCAACTACCATTACCACAGTCGGTCTCAGACCCAACCCTGGTTTGGGTTTGGGCTTCTGGTGCTGCTGCAGCTGCTACTATTTACCACGCCCCATGCGCATGTTAGCATGAATCCCCGTTGTTTCTGGGTCCTTCCGTTGCTCCTTCTTCTAGCCCTACACACTTTATCTTGTCTTCTATGTTGTATGCTTCGGCGAAGCCTTCTTGCTCTCTACGATCATCCTTTCCTTCCCCTCTCAGCAATCGCCGCCTCGGATCTGGATTCGATTTTGCTCACGTTTGTTCAATTTCGATCAATTCCACCCGATTTTCAGGTTTTTCGGATCAATTGAGGTAATGATTCATCTTCTTTTTCTTTTTTTTCCTCTTGATTTTTCATATGGGGCTTCTCATCTTGCTGACCGATTGTAGATCGTTGTTCTTTCTTGGGGTTTTATTCAGCTGGGCATTGCCTGAAACCGACTGATTTAGATAAAAGGTTTGGACTTTTTTCTTTTCCGCCAAAATATAAGAGAATTTAGGGCTTTATATTGGTTTTGATCGACTCAGAGGCACACGATTGTTCCTTTATCAATTTTTTGGGTACGTCAACGCTTGATCATGGATCTGAAATCTAATGCTGATTGGGATTTGATTTTTTTTTAAAAATACTTCTATTGTCAACTTTCTTATCGGTAATTAGGGTTTTGGACCTATGTTCTGGTTTTCTGACTGAAATTGAATTTTCGGATTCCTTGCGCAAATGATATAGTGGCAAGGAATCTTTCGTTTCACGGCTGATTTAGAGTGAGAGGATTGCAGAACATTTTTAACCTCATAAGTATTTCTATTTTTTACCTGATGAAGGCCAAGAAATTTGTTCAAGTATTGCAATTTTGAAATTTTGAAATTTATCCACGTAGTGAAAATGTCAAATTTAGGTGGTGTTTTTGGTATAGTCTCCTTTCTGAATACGGTTTGATAAGTTGTATATGCAAAATTGTGGAATTTGTTATGTCCTTTACACGGATAAGAAGCTCGGAAGTTTTAATTCTTTTTTTGTATGCAACATTTTGGTTTCTTGGTGTTGGTTCTCCAAAATTCAGCTTTCCCTGATTTTATTTACTCTGATTGGGCATTGCTGTTTTCAGGTTTTTAAGGAGCAAGCGTCTGGAAAATCTTGCCTCGTGAGTTCATGCAGCAATGCGAGCACATGATAGATATGATGTATGAAAGCTCGCCTTGACTTCCTTCACATTTCTTTTGCTTTAATGGATGTGTGTAGCATGTTCAATGAAGTTTTATTAATGCAGGAGTATGAAGATTTAGACGAGTATGAGGAGGATGGTGATGAGCAAGAAGAGAAAGATGCTGGTGAAGATGAATATGAAGAGGAAGACGATCCTAAGCCCGCTAAGGAGGTGTTGAATTATCTTGAACTGAGGCAACGATTAAAAGAAGAGAAAAGAAAGAAGTTGAAGAAGGAATTGGGAACTGCTAATGGCAGTTCTCGTGAGAAAAAGAATGTGATCTCAAAGGATGTGATCTCAAAGGATACGTAAGTACTATATTTCTGGGAATGGAAGTTTTGATATACTTGCCATAACATCTAACATTAATAGCAGACTGTAATGATGGAGTGTTACTTACCACTGGATTTCCTATTCTACTTAAACAGGAAAATTTGCAAATTGGTACAGAACGTGGAGACAATCCTTCGTTTTAAAATTTTTCTCTTACATTGACTATAGAAATAAATGTAGGCATGATATAATTTTGCTGGAATGCATGTATTCTCTGATTTCAAGAATTTAAACAGGTAGAGCTTTAAATAACAATGAACAGAATTGGCAAAATAAGAGACGTATGTGTCCAATTATATATTGGAGTTTTTCAACTGCAAAGTTAGGATATCTGCCAATTGTTGCAGTGTATCTGATTTAGTCGCCATCGGTTCCTTGTTGCTACTACTTTGTTTACTGAAAGACTGAAGTACTGTGTTGGAAAGTGCACAAAACAACTGAAATGCAAGAAATTGGTGCAATTCTGAACTTGACGAATGCTGGGATCCTACAGTTTATTTTTGTTGATCTTTGCTTAGCATTTAATTACTAATAAATTATAATTGATCAATGTATTTCTTGACACCTACTGTAATTGTGCATCTCTTGGCAGTTTCAATGATTTTACACTTCTCACTTGCTCTCCAATATTGAAGATTCAAATACATTCCAAGCTGCAAGGTTTTAACTGATCTTTTTTTAATTTAATTTAATTTTTCTTGTGGTGCAGTTATGGTTCCTTTTTTGGACCTTCACAACCAGTTATTGCTCAGAGAGTGATCGAAGAAAGCAAGTCATTACTTGAGAACCCGGATTTGGCAGCTAGAGTCATTAAATTTAATCAAAGTGTATGTGGAGAAAGATTGTTCAGCTAAGAACTTGGTGTTGACTTTGGTTCCTAGTGTTTGAAATTGCTGTGCATGGTTATTACCTATCCTAAAAGGAACTTCTAGGTTGGCTTTTATAATGATTAGCATACAATTTAACAGAGATGGCTCTGCCATAGTTTGGGTTAAGACCATCGAAGTTATAATTCATGTCGGATTGAGCAAAGGTTGACTTTTAAATGTGTTGAAGGACATATCTCATCATTGAATGGAAATGCAACCTTTATTTTCAGCCTCTAGTTGCACATGACTTGTACTCTATGGTAGCTTACTAAATCTAGATTCCAGTATACAACCAACTGTTAGTGAACTAAACTGATATGGTGCATATTAGTGACTTTGCTGATGATGTAAAATTTTCTTCCGTATCCTTCTTTAAGAAATTAATGCTGTGGATCTCCCTGCAGAGAAACAAGAGCTCTGGTTCAGCCTCATCTGTGTCAAAGTCTCAAGCTGGTGCTGGCCCCAGACCAAAAGTTACAAATGGGGTAATATTTTGGTTTTTGCATTTATGCTTCCTCTTTCCCCTTCGCTTGTATGATGTGCTGTTGTGCTCTTTTATTTGGGAGGCTTTGCATCTGAAAATTTTATCATCGCAGCTACAAAAGAAAGTCGAGATGCTAAAAAATACCAGGGATTACTCATTTCTATTAGCTGATGATGCTGAGCTTCCTGTGCCAAAAAAAGTTCCTCATAGTATTTCTGCCCAAAAACCTGGTACATTGCTGCTCTTTGACGTATCTAGCAGTTTCCATCAAACCTTACTTGTACTTTCATGAGGAAAACTTATACAGGTTTTTTGATCATGTTGAAGAGGCGCGCTCTGCACAATTGTCAGAAAGAAGCAGAGATTCTTTAAGCATTAATGGACAAAAAGTTTCCAGCAGTCGCGAGGATAAGAAACCTACAGCTGCTATTAACCGAATGCAGCCTAAAGTAGGGTCAGAGAAATTTGGTTCCAGGGATAAGCTGGTTCGGCCATCAGTAGAGTCTGGGAAACATCTCAGTGGAAATAATGGTGCGTTAGCAGATCATAGAAAACAGCCTTCCATCAGTAATGGTAGTGGGCCAGGTCGGCCTGTGGTGTCAAAGAGTGTGCCAACAAAGCCCATCAGTAATGGTAGTGGGCCAGGTCGGCCTTTGGTGTCAAAGAGTGTGCCACCAAAGCCTTCAGTAAGTACGTCAGATAAGAAGGCTTCGGTTCCTGTTGCAAGAACCTCTGCTCCTGGCATTCACAAACCAAATCCTTCAAAAGTGCAGACTTCTGTTTCAAAGCAGTCCTCTGCGAGGAAGGAGGAACACCAGGCACCAGGAAAGCCAAAGATATTACCAAAACAACCCATCCCACCCTTAAAACCTAAGGTCAGTTACTCTTTATCTCTAGTAAGAAATAATGCTGTATGTCAACTGCCTGGTGCACCGCATTCTTGTATTTAAGAATAAGTTGTTTGATTTTCTGTAGTTCAAAACCTAGACGCTGGGTGGCTAACTTTTTTGCTGTTATTTAATTGTCCCAAATTATAGCAAGTATTGCGACCACCACCAAAACCTTCAGCTCGGGATGCTTCAAGAGGTGAACGCCCAAGGAAGAGGCCCGTAAGACACAATGAAGATGATGAAGATGATCCTGAAACTGCTTTGCGTATGATCAGGAATATGTTCGGGTATTCTTTTTTTGTCCTTTTCTATTGTCAAAATTTTCGTCCAATTGCTATTAGATTGTCTTATTACCTTGCATATCTTTTAACATTTTCTTTCAAAGCCATGATTTGGATAAAGAGACTTACCTTGTGATACCTCCTTCTTACGGGCTTACCTTATCCCAAGCCCAGAAGTTCTATGTTTGGGTGACTAAATATCAGTTTGATATTTATGTGTGAATTCTTTCAGATATAATCCTAGTAGGTATGAGGATGTTGACGATGATAGTGACATGGAGGCTAATTTTGACGACATTCAGAGGGAGGAAAAGAGAAGGTTAGTAGGCGTTTGAAATAGCATGCTTTCTAGTTTTTTATTCTCTTGCTCTTAGTTGCCAGTGGTTGATGAATATAAAGATGTATTACCATGGTTTTCTTTTGAGAATTCCTATTCCCGCTGGTACGGGTTTCTAGTTTTTCAATTGTTGAGGTTGACAACCGCAAATTTTCTTGGTTTTTGACTGTTCAGTGCGAGGATTGCTCGGCAAGAGGATGAAGAAGAGCTTCGCAAGATAGAAGAAGAAGAAAGAAGGGAGCGCTTGCACAAGGAAGCCAAAAAACGCAAGTTAAGCCATCGATGACCAGAAAATGCGCTAATCTGACAGGAATTGTGTAATTGTTGCTTTGCTGAAAGCCCAAGTATGTGAAGCGAGAGGAAGGAGAAAAGAGGGTGGAGAAAAATTGCTCTCTACTAGTCTTTTTATTTCATCTGTAAGCCCGACGTGGTGGTTTAGATGTGGGGCTCCATTGTTTATTAGTTATTAGGAATGATTTTTGTCAAAAGATAGACTTACAAGGTTTTTTTCCCCTTTTTTTCTTTTTTGGGTCCCTTATTCCTGGTGTAGCAAATCATTTGATCAGGTGTATATTTATCCTCAGAATTACTTGTTCTTTGCAAGTCCTTCTTTGCCCTGCTATGTTGCTCTTAAATTTATTTATTTATTTTTTGGGAACGTTGTGAGGGAGCTGGAAAATGGTTGGAATGTACTGGGCAAGATGCGCGGAATTTAGTTGTTAAAAGCTTCCGAAGTCCTACAGCAGCATCTCCATCCGAGTTTCTGCACGAATCAAATCACGGGAAGACCAAACTTCTTGGCATTGATTTGGTTGGATTCTCAAGAGAGTAATTGAATTTGTTAAAAGTGGCCCTTTCGGCGCAGCGACGCGTGTCTCATAACATCGGATATATCTCTCTCTTCATCGAGGAAGCAGGAGCACTTGTTGCTCCATTTATTACATCCATGATCCACGATGCAGCCATGTTATCCATAAAGTCTGGGATATGAAGTGATGAGCGACCTGCCATGTCATCAAAACTCACGTGACCAACATGTCCACGTCCCGACCAAACAAATTAGCTACCTTCCGGTGATATCAGTAGTCCCATCTCCCATGGCTGCGTCTCTCAGGGTCGGAATAAATGAAATATAGTAGCGGTCTGGCGCTCTGCCATGGAGTTGCTGTTAAATGCTCCGCTATCTAAGCTTCCTCCTTTGCCTAAAATCTGTGCGACGAAGCGCAAGCCCCTTGGTGCTCGGCTTCCCTCTTGCTTGGGGTACTTGTTACTACTACCACTCTCTCGTCAAACTCCCTTCTTGATATAGATTCTCACTCTCTCTCTCTCTCTCTCTCACACAAACACACAGACACACGTACGTTCATTCACTCATCATACATGTTGATAACGTTCATATAAGCGCATATGCGGACGTCACATTAACATATTCTGGAGGATTAAGCATCGATATACAGTATGCATATACAAGTTCGCGAGAGCGTGATTAGTTGTTGGGGCTTCTGTTAACTTGAGTACAGCCTAAGTAATAGTAATTAATTTACTTCGAGATTGCTTCCAGAACACCTAAGGTTCAGCTTTTGGTGGGGTCTTATACAGTCACTGCACTAAGTTGATCCCCCCCCCCCCCCCCCCCGGGAAAATGACGTAATGACGTAATTTTGGAGGAGCTCCTTCTCTTCTTTTTCTATTTTTGAAAATATTGGTCTGTTTTAGCTTTTCTCTTTTGTTTACTATTTTGCATCCTTATTTAAGTTACGTGACTTGCTGCGTTTCATTGTGGAATTTAGGGTGGAAAGACATGATGACATGGATGTCCATAAGGTAAGAAATTGTTTCTTGCATGAGTTGGTGAAAGATTTAAAGTGTAGCTAGAAAAATGACTGCTTCTCGTTCCCTTGCAGGATCTTCCGCAGTCTATGGATCATGAACCAAAAGAGAAGCAGAATGATATATGGCAACTCTTCACAGAAGCACAACAGAGTACTCAATTGCTATTCTTTTTCTTGCTATCCTTAATTGCGTACCACATATTGGTTTCTTTCTTATCTTAATTTTCTGATTCGCTTCGGAATTCAGATATATTGTATTTGAATAAACAACGACTCACGGCATTGGAAGAACTGGATGAACTGAAGAGGGAAAACACGGCACTGCTTGATAGGATAGAGCAATTGGAGGCCAAAATGCTGTTGAACACCGAAAAAGGTGATTATAGCTGTAAAGCCTGAATTTCTGTTTTACAATCCTTGTAGGATTAATACTTGGTTCTCTGCTATTCTGAAAAGTTTCCTCTCGTAAAACTTGTTTTGACCTCGTTCGTTTGGCAGTCATATGAAACTTTGAAACTAATTCTCCACTTGTATTCCATGAATGGTCATTACATCACATGCTCATTATTATTGTTATACTCGTAGAAACTGAGGCAACATAGCAAGTTTGGTTTCATTCTGCTCTTCTAGACCCGCTAGATCCACAATAATTTTGAGCAGCCTAAACACAGCCCAGAGCCCCGGCTAGAGAATTGGTCATGCTTGGGTAGACCATCTCTGATCAGTTTGATGGGTTTAGGAATGGCCTATTCAAGAGAGGACCACTGACAGAAGGGTTAGATGTCTGAAGTAGGTGCTGTTCATAAAGATGCTCAATTAAATGCGGGATGATACTCAAACTGCTTTCCACATGAACATATATTCTGGTGCTTTATTTGAGTAACTTTCTCAATCAATGTTTCAGAGTGCGTTTAACGACCAACCAAATGGAGTCTTCTCCTCTGTCGGATATCTTGCTTGATTATTCTTGTTATGAACCATTATGAGTTCTCAGGATATCTTTTTATTCAAGTTTTTAACATTTCTAATGCAGTTTGTTAATCTTGTGACCAGAAATGGATACACTTTCTATTAGCTCTGAGTTGCTGCTTAGGATTGATTCAATGGTTCTAAGTGGAATGATTGATAATGCGGAGGCTTCTGACTTGAGAAGGCTGGTCATGAATTCAAGAATGAGTATAGCAGCTAATTTGTTTCAAAACACGCACAAGAAAGATTCTGAACTTCTGGTGGAATTGCGCCATTTTTCCAGCAAAAGTAAAAAGTAAGGTATTCTTCTAGATCCTGCGTCTAATTCTAACTCTTGGATTCCTGTTTTCAAAAGCCATGCATCTCACATCTACAATGTTTCCCCATATGGGATAGGACCTCCACCTTCTCCCTTTTTTTGCCACTTTCACATTGAAGACATCCACCTAGGGGATAATATATATTATCCCTAATCATTTATTCTTTTTTTTTTTGCTATTCTTTGATTTCTATGCATCCTCATCTTTTTCAAATCCAGGAAGGGTTTCCACATAGTTCACATTTCTGCTGAAATGGCACCAGTGGTCTCTGTGGGATCTTTGGCATCTTATGTTACAGGACTATCCTGTGCTCTGCAGAGAAAGGGACATGTGGTCGAGGTCATTTTGCCCAAGTAATCACAGCATTCTCTTAGTTTTTAAGTTTTGCTTACATTTCTTATTGCGGATGTTCAAGTAAAACAATAATTGACTAGCTTCATTTAACCTCCTTTATCCATTGCTGGAGACATTCTTTTGATTAGAAGGTAGACCAACTTCTAGTTATGTTTTGCAATTTAGTTATGTTTTGCAACTTCTAGTTATGTTTTGCAATTTAGATTACTTAAATGTCTGTTTCAACAACTTTTTGGTCTTTGCTTTAGGTTCCTAATAGTATTAAATATTAATTACATTTCTATCTGCATTAAAAAATCGTGTCATGTGACTTTTGGTTTCTGTACCCTTGCACAAGTATATTCATGAAGTTTATCACCCTTGCGATCAGTTGGCAACTTTCAGCACTAAGATTAAAATTTACGTCCTTGTTGGCATATGTGAATTTATTTGGGCCAGAACAGGGAATCATAACTGATTAAGTGCACTCATGCTGTAGAAAACCTGTTGCATCTCTTCATCACTAGGACCTAAAACAGAGTGGTTGAACAAGCACCGACTTGTAGACGATGTCACTTTAAGTAATGCAGTTTCTACAATGAAAAAGGAGCACTTATGTTTTGCTTGCTCTTAATTCTCATCTGAAAGCATCTGATTCTTGGTATAATGCTTCAACCAGGTATGCATGCCTAAATTTAGACGAAGTTCAAGGTCTTCGAGAAGTTGAAGCAGAAGTCTATTCATTTTTTAATGGTCAATTGCATAAAAACAGAATCTGGACTGGGTGAGTATGGATTTTTGCGGTGTTTTATCTTATATTGTGTTGTCTGTTGGAATTGTGGTGTTTGTCTTTGTTTAGTTGTCTTTCTGTGAAGTGGGGTTGTGTTTATTGGGAGCTAAAGAAATTCTGCAAAACAATATACAGACACACAGAAGCTACAGTTTTCTTTCCCTTTTAGTCTCTTATTTATCAATTAAGTGATTGGAAAACAGGGTTGTCTTTGGCATTGGAGTTACATTTATACAACCAGTCTACTATTCAGCATTTTTCAGTCATGAGAGAGTATATGGATATGGAAATGACTTTGAAAGGTTTGTAGACATCTCCAATATTTGTTCACTTGGTTGTATGTTGAGCATTTCTAATGGTGACACACTCATGTAGCTTGAAGTCTTCTTCTGGAAAATCTGTTATTTCTGACCCTAATATTTTCATTTTGTCCCTAATACATGAGCATAAGCTGATCATTTCTTGTTTATTTTGTATCATGGATAATTACAATCATAAGCTTTTGTTGTGGTCTTCTAACAACTTCTTCATGCTGCTAGATTCACCTATTTTTCTCGTGCATCGCTGGATTATCTAGTGAAATCAGGAAAGAAGCCCGATATTGTTCACATACACAATTGGGAAACATCAATTGTTGGGCCCCTATTTTGGGACGTTTTTGTCAATCAGGTTTCATTGGTTCTTCCCTCTCTTCGAGACCACACAAGGAATACAAATAAAGTAGTTTAATTTTTTTGGGAAGGTGACACATTTATGTGTAGCACTCTTGTGGTGCGTCTTGCTTTGTGAATGGAGTAAACAAAATGTTATTTTAATTTGTTAGGAATATGAACATGGAACTAGAGATTCTTTTGCATGAGTCGTAGGTTGTTATTACTTCATCCATTTGTATTAGGTTAAAACAGCTAAAACTGGCGTTGGAAAGCTTCCAGTTTTATGTTTCCTGGTTGAATGGACCATACGCTTTTTCTTTTTCTTTTTTTCCCCCCTCCCTGTATTAGTCTTATGGTCTGTTTGTACTACTAATTATAACAAGTTAGCTTAAGTATTAGGCTTACTAATTCATGATGTTACCTTAACAGTTCTGAGCTTTTATTACACAGGGACTCGAAGGTACTAGAATATTATTGACGTGCCAGGGCTTTGATTCACAGGCATGTATCTATGCTTAGCAGATGTAAAATATATCTGAATTGTGGGATGGCTATTGCACTATCTCCATGTTTGTAGCAATTATACTGATGATTCTTTTTTCATTAGTGTCTTCAACGACCTGAGAAGCTTGCTCTGTGTGGACTTGATCCTTCAAGACTACATCGTCCTGATCGCCTTCAAGATAATAACAAGACTCATATGGTCAACATTTTGAAGGTATTCTCCTCCTTTCTGAGCTTCTGGGCACATTACCTTGCTCTGGAAGAATTCTACGGGAAAGTAGGTCCTTTCTTATTGGTGTTGTTTGCTATTTTGGATGCATGGTTGATCTCAAGGTTTGAGATCAAGCCAATGCTAGTCTTCGGAAGAGCATCATGCAAAGGTGCAATCATTGTTTCTGTGATATAAGTGCTCATATAGGGAAAAAGGTGTTTCTCCTGCCCTCTCTTCCCGGACATTTGCTAAATCTGCTCCAGTTGAGGATAAAAGCTGAGTGCCATCTGCATTTACTGCTCTACATTGAAAAGGAAAAGAATAATGTTAAGCAACCAAAAATCATCAAATAATTGGAAGTGAAGATTATCGCATGAACTCAGATATGAATTAAAAGTTGTATTTTACTAGGTACTGCTAGCTTCCAGAGTCTTAATGTTCAAAGAATTCTGACCCATGTAAATGTTAAAAATCCCACAGGCAGTATCTCTTTTATTGGTAACAAAATATCTGGTCACCAATTTGTTCTTCTAAAGTGCTTTACTGATAGAGATCAGAGTGGGGAAGATGAAATCAGAGAGAGAAAGAGAGAGAGAGGTAGTTCTCCACTGGTCCAGTTATAGTGGAAATGTGGGTTCTCTTGTGATTATTGAAAGCACTGCAAAGTACTGATGTTGCATTTATGCTTCGTTGAATTTGCTGTGAACTTGATTTGAACTCTCTTTGCTAAATTTCAGGGTGGAGTTGTTTACTCCAATAAAGTGATAGTGATTGCATCCATGCAAACAAAGGCCCATCTCATCACTGAATTGGGTCATGGAATGGAACCCACCTTAGCCATTCACAAGTAAGTAATACCATCGAGGCATTCTTTGAACTTGGACCTTAAAATGTTGAAATAGGCATGGTGTTTGTAACTTTGTTGAACATCAGATGTGGTGATGCAATTAAATGTAATTTAGAATCTAAGCTTTGTACCCATCATTATTTATTTCATGGTCATGGTAATCTGATATCTAGTCCTCACATTTCCTTACTCCTGATTCTGATTGAAGGGACAAGCTGCTGATTGCTCCTTATGGATTTGACAAGTCAGTTTGGGATCCTTCAGTGGACAAATTTCTTCCAGAAAGTTACAGTGAAGAAGATATGAAAGGGAAATCTGTATGCAAAATTTCATTGCAGAAGCACCTTGGGTTAACAAAGAATGCTTCCATGATTCTTGTAAGTACATTGAAAATCTTATTCTTGAAGTGTCCCCAATAATAAAAGATAAGAGGGGGAATCTCGGGAGAGGGGGAATCTCGGGAGTAGGTGAACTGACCTTTCTTTCACCTGGGAGAATAGCCAGCGATAGAGTATGCTGAAAGATAAAGAGGAAAGCAGAGTTTAATCTTTGCATTTTCATCCTTGACGACCTTTAGTTATGTGTAAAAGAGCATCTGTGAGGCCGACCTCCAGCAACCTTTCTGGAGAGTCATGCACATTAAAAATGTCTTTCCTTTCGCATGTATTCTATGTACTTATCTGTGTTTCCACAAAATTTTTTGTATCCTGTACAGCATATGAAGTCTTACCAACCCAAAAATAGAAATGTTGTAATTCCAGGTTGGTTGCATGTTAACAGAAGTTTCAGATGTTTACCTGGAGAACCTCAAGACTCTTGTTTGGATGGCTTCCAGAAAGGGAATTCAGGTTGTTTCTGAACCTTTCTTTTTCTATTTGTTTTTAACAGCTTATCCTAATGTACTTGCAGATAACCATGCTGAATAACTAACTGATCAGCTTCTGAGCAGTCAAAGTCCTTTTATCATCTTCTATATTTATTTATTGCCTACGTCTGATTCTCTTATTATCCTCTTCAGTTTGTCTTCATGTTGTGTAGCCAAAATCCAGACTTAAGAAGAGAAGTGGAATCTTTGCTGTTAGAACTCAAGGTATTTTGCACCTGTCTTTATCTAAATATTTCTGGTGTCTCTGGTTCCACTCTTTCTTTACTTTTTAGGGGAGAAATAGAAATTTTCCTGCTAAAAACACCTTCAAAATGATTTTAATGCTAACTATGGCTTAAGGTAGTTCATGGTGAATTATTGAAGAAAACTGCTAGCTATGGCTTAATGTCATGCCCCGTATTTCCATTTCCATTCTTGACTGTTTCATGTCTCCAATTGCTTAGCTGTGTTGTGTGCTGGCAGATGTTTACGTATGGATACAGGCAGCACCTTCTGTTATGATTGTCATGGTGGTGGTTTCATAGCAGTTTCATGATTTATTCTGTGAAGGTTGAAATGGTATAGATGAAGTTTTTCTGTCCTTGGATAAATTGAAAGTTGAAATGGTTTAGCTGAAGTTGATTAAGTGTTATGCTTTATTGGAGATCATTTGTAATGATTGACTTGAAGCTTGAAAAGATTGCTTCTGTGTTCTTTATGGTTGAAGATCTTCAGCTAAAAGCTAGTTTCCTGGTCGTTAAAGAAGTTCATTGCTGCAAACTTGTGTTTTGATTTGGAACGAATATGACTAATAGTTAGATCCAATAAAGGAGATCTGCAAATCATCTAGTATATGTTCTTCTATGCAGGATGGAAATGTGAAGTTTATTGATAAATATGACGAACCTTTACTGCATTTGATATTAGCTGGATGCGACATTATTTTGTGCCCATCTTTCGACGATCCAGAGCTTCAAGTACCGGTATGTGTACTACAATATTGTTACTAAAATTGGTGAGCTTTACCTTTTCTTTTATTAAATACTATTGCATAGAATTGCTTTTTATTTCGTCTTTGTTATCTCAACTGAAATAGACTTGTTTATTTTTCAAGCAGCCAAGGCTCTTTTTTTTTGGTTTCTCCCGATAACCCTTCTTGACAAATTTTCTTAAATTAGCTTATTGTGCCTATATGGTCACTTTGTCTATCTCCCTGTGCATCTCTGGTTATACGTTCATGACAAAAGGGTATTTACAATGCTGAAGCTTTTTTCTGTGCTGGGGTAAATCATGCAGCTGAAGGCCATAAAATATGGAGCTGGACTTGTTGCATTAAATTTTACTGATGACAAATTCGGGTTAGTCTGAATACTCCTATATCTTTTGGCTTTTTAGCTTGTCAAACAGCTGAAAAATGTTTATGCAATTACTGGTTCAACAGGAATTTTGCGGATCATGATTTTGGGCGTCCAGAAGTTTCAAAGTACATCAGAAATTCCTTTGGAAATATGTCATTAAGCCAAGCAATCAATGAAATCGTGGGCATTCCCTCTAAACTTTTCCTGTTTCACAGCTTCAGAATTCTTCAAAAAGCTTTGAAAAAAAAAACCTTCAAAGATATTTAAGTTTCTTATTTTCCTGTTTGCAGGAGGAGGATCCATCTCAGTGGAACAGAAAGATCACAGATGCCATGGCAAAGGATTTCTCGTGGGATGCAGAGTGTTGTGATATTCATGTTTCGGCATATGCAGCAATAAAGAATCTATGAAGTAATAGGTCGTTTCTTGACGAACTGTACATACGCAAGTCCATGGAGAGATCGAAGGAGGCTTTCTGTTTTTGTGCATATAAACTTTCACGGGCATGTTGGCAATTTGTGCTCATAAACTAAACACTCCTGTCCGTCTCATTGTTTATTTTTCAGATGATTGCCGCTCCTTAATTATTCTGAGATGTCCGAAATTTCTCTTTTATCAGATGTCCCAAAGAGTGGAATCTTCCTCTCTGATTGTTCGCCTGATTTCTGAGCTGCTACAGGGGTTCGTGGACTAAAATTTTTTCAGTAGCCTTTAAAACTGTTTAGCTGGACCTGGCCCAAGGAAATCAATGTCCTCATGAAAAAGCATGGGCAGTCTGAGCGCAAGTCCAGTATTGTTTACTGTCTATCACCATTTGGACCACCTGACCAAAGCAGCGAAAGAACAGCTGCAAAACATGCAGGGTCAACGTTAATGAGGTTTCAGAGTGATGTCATAATTAATCACAGTACAATCCTACCAAACAAATAATGACAAATTCCAGACAGGACGGCCACTGATATGAAATACAGTTTTGGTTCTTTTCTTAGAAAGGCAGCCAACGGCGGATTGTCATCACCAATCCTTACGCTTTGCCATTTTTTCCATCTTGGGTTATAATTCGGCGGACCCTCCCTCATTGCTCTTAAACCTTCGATATTTTTGGTGGTCTATCATACCAATACGGCTACTGCAGTAAACTCTATCCTGCCAGTAACTTCGAAGTTCGGAGCAGTGCTTGAATTTTTGCATGTTACCATGTTAAAGTAGATCGGTCTCTTTATGTTTTGGAATAAAATTTTGGGTAATTTCGTTTTCAGCCACCATCACCATCGATCACGACATGCTTCGAGACCATGGATATGGCCGGTGGCGGAGTTACATAGATAGGAGCGAAGGCGGACAATTACCCTCTTCCTCCCTCAAATTTGATAAAATTACATAATAGGCTTAAAACTCTTCAATATTTGTAAGTTCGAATCGTAATACTTGCATCCCTAGACTTTTTATAAAATTCTCTTCTTTAGTTGCATAAAAATATTACTTTCTCTATATAAATTAGCCTCTTGAGTTCTATATATTCCCTCCTCATCATACATTGGCACTTCTTTTTTTTTTTTTCCTTTTTTTATTTTATTTCACTTCTTTTCCCCCTTTGCTAATAAAATTTTTGGACCTATTTGACGTCATTGTAAAAGAAAAAAATGGATTTGCCCTTTTTAAATCAATAAACATGGATATTTCTTACATCAATCTAATAGACTGTATTAATTTATGTTAAAGTTGATGGTGATACCCTTCTATCTACAGAATCCTCACTCCGTAATTAATTATGACAATAGAAAAACCTATAAATCAATAAATCCCTCATGTTGGTTGTGAAATTCCAACACACAATCGAAAAAATAATTCATCTTTTCTTTTGTCAATTGAGCTAACATGAGTTAATAGTAGAGTATTAGACGGGTGACGTGCATGGGGAATTGTCTACGGCCTACGTAAAATTGCGGCTTCTTGCCACGTCATTCTCCTACTCTTTTTATTTGATGCTGTCTTCTGTTTCACGTACTTGGATTTCAACTGTCAATTTACTGCATCACCAACACCAAAAGGGTTAGTCATACAGCTGCACCTTTTCTGGATAACGAGCGAAAGCGAAGTTGATTGATGTGCGGTTAGGACTGAGGTATCCTACAATTTGGGTAACTCTTTAGTTAGGGTAGGGTATGAAAGTTACGTTTGTTCTGTCTTGGAAACCTCGCTTTTTTAATTTGGAGATAATAAAATTTCTGAAAAGTTTTGAAATCTTTTTCTTTCCTTCGTGATTAATGTGGAAAATATAATACTTCGCCCAAAAAAAAGAAAAAGATCTGGATTTAATTTTCTAATGGATTATTAAAATGATTGATTTTATCCAAGTTTCCCGATTAATAAAGCAAATAAAAAAACAAAACAAATGGCCACGATCACAAAAAGGGCCACCTCAACCGAAACCCCAGAATGGGATCGTCAACGGCAACACCATAAATGATAAAAACCAACACGGACAAGGGACTCACTCCACCACCACCAACTTCCCCTCAAAATTTCTGTCTTCATTCTTTCTACACACTCAGCTTACCATTTGCAAATTACAAAATTGCAATTGGATTACCCGCCCGCCTCTTATCCTGATATCGAAATGTAGCCTTTTAATTTAGTGTATTATAATTTTTCTGCGGCTACATTCAATGCAAATGAAAGTTTTGCGCTGCCGTTACCGATACCCAAAAAAAATGGAAGAAAGAACAATTACTCCTACAAATATTCAAAAGCTGGAAAGATTTGAATATTCAAACACTTTGCAGGAGTTATAATAATAATAATACTCCTCTTCCTTTCTCTTTAATTTTAATTTTTAAACCGTGTTCTCTATTACATTCATCACCTTCACCCGTCCTCGTTTTGCCATTTCGAATTACTCTGCACAAAGGTCCTCAATACGTTGTCGTTTTCTTGTAGAAACAACCTTGTTTTGTCTTTAAATAAGGCTCATTGAAATAACCGGAGATTTTCAGCTGATAGAAGTTTTTAGATAATCATTTTCGCTGTTGATTACACTACCATGAAGCATATGTTGAACCGGGAAAAAAAAATTTTTTTACCGCCACAGAGCACGAATTTTCAGTAGTACTTGGCTCTTTTTTTTTTTTTTTGGTTTCCCTCCTGGTGTAGAATCGTCGATACTGAGAGTTTCAAGCGGAGTATTATTCTTAGCTGAATGGTGTCAAAAGATGCCAAGCATTAGAGCTCCAGCTGCCAAGAGGACGACGACTCTCACGGTTTGCTTATTTATCTGCTTTGGTCTTTGCCACGTTTTACCGGAATTGCAGTTCACCATTTTTAGTTTGCTGAATTGTTGAATTTCTGTATGGTTGTGTGTAATATAGGTAGCTGTGAAATGTCGGCCATTGACAGAAAGAGATCGTGGCCGAAATATAATTAGAGTTCATAACGATAAGGTATATTCGTTTTACTGCTCTATGATTTTGTGCTTACTTTCTGCTCAGATTTTGCGGAATTAATCAGATTATAGTTTGGTGGAATGTTAGGGAATTTCAGTTTCTAGTTTAACTTCTTGTTTGAGTAATTCAGTTTATGTCATGTACTTTTATTTTAAGTAATGCGCGGTAATGAAAACTATGGAAATTTTAGGAAGTACTTGTTTTGGATCCTGACCTATCAAAGGACTATCTGGATCGCATACAGAATAGAACCAAAGAACGCAGATATAATTTTGATTACGTCTTCGCCCCTATCTCAACGAATTTGGTATGTCTTCTCTAATTTCTATGTAGCTTTCAATTATTTTGTGGTATAACATAGCCCTCTGATAAAATTTGAAAGGCATTAGAAAGCTCAAATATGCAATATTTAAATTTCTTTTCCTCTGCATAATATAGTCTTTGCATTATTTTAGGACGTATACCAAAGAAGCATACATTCTACAATAGCAGGGGTGATTCAAGGTCTGAATGCAACTGTATTTGCTTATGGTTCAACAGGAAGGTACATAATAAAAGCATTGCAAGTAGCCAGTGAGTGGAGCTTACCAGACACATTTGCACTTCGAGAAATATCAAGATAGATTGATAGCTTTCTTAAGCTCGTGATTTTATTTGTCTTGCCTGTTTCTCTCTTGCTTTTGGTTTCAAATTTGTTAGTTTCGTGAGGGGAATTAAATGCATGTTAACACATGGTAAGGTATAGGTATACTAATAACTTGCTGTGCATTTTCTGGTAGCCTAAGACATTCTGATCTCAAGGCCTTATGTATCACTGACAGAGGCCTCGTGAACATTTCAAACTTTTCCTCATAAGGATCAAAAAATTTTTCACCCCAACTGCAGTAGTATCACTGCCTCTCTCTCATTTTATAACTGGCAGAAGAAATGGAAGTGACAAAATGCATGATACCAAAAGAGTAGTTTTAGTAATGCAAGAGTCTTGCAATTAGTTGTAGCCTAAGGAATAATATATTAATTATTTATTTGGAGATGCCACATTGTCATTATCTTTTCCAGAGCAATGTAGGTTTAAGACCTTAAACCTTGTCCTCTCCAATTCGCTCAGCTTCTCATCCTTCTCTCCTCTCCTTTGGTTCTTTATGTAATGGTACATATATTGTTGCCCTTCGTTCACCTGTATTTTGCAATCAAATGATTGGTAGGCAACATCTTCTCATATCATCACAAGAGGATCTTATCAGATTTTATTCTTTTTGGTTGTGTGATTAATATGCACCTTGTGAATTTTTTTCTTCATCTAATATGGTTTTTTCTTTCCAGCGGTAAAACATATACAATGGTAGGGACTCAAGATGACCCTGGACTTATGGTTCTCAGTCTTAAAACAATTTTTGATCTTATAAAGAAAGATAATAGCTGCGATCAATTTGAAGTTACTTGTTCTTATCTTGAAGTTTACAATGAGGTAGAGTTCCCATATGTAAAGAACAAAAGAAAAGATCTTCATTTTGACTTTTATGATTAATCATATTGGTCCATGTCTGACAATTAAAATGTACAGGTTATCTATGACTTGCTTGAAAGGTCATCAGGCCACCTGGAACTCAGAGAAGACCCAGAGCAAGGAATAATTGTTGCTGGCCTTAGATGCATCAAGGTTCATTTTTTCCTGGGGTAAAACTCAGGTCATAGTGTCATGCTAGATGCCAGCATTTACGACTGTCAGGATCTTTTTCAGAGTATTCGATATATTTACTGCTTTAAGTGTTGAGTATAAACTATGCATTTATGCATGTGTGAGATACGCTCATGTATGTGTATAAGAAGTGTATGTTCAAAGTATAAAACTGTATCATTAAGCTGGTCTATTGGACAAAGGGTATCAGCACTCTATTTCACTCCAGTTACTCATTTGCTCTTATGACTTCCACTTTCTTAATTTGGCTTAGTCAACCATACCAGTTGTTTCCAATTTTGATTTTTGTAATGGGTTGTCACTCACGCCAAGTATAACATTCAGCTAGAGCTGAGGACATAATAAAATAGTCTTAGTACTCGCCTTATCCGTGTACTTGTGGATTGTCAAGAGCAGAAATATTCACAAGCAGCTGTACGCTTTTATCCTTAAAGTCAGAGTTTTCAATTTAGGATGCAGCTTCATGTTCTGCTCTGTTCTTATGCTTATACCTTTCTTGTTTTGCCAAATTCTTTGCTCAATTTGGACTCTTAAGACAGTAGGCCCAATAAATGTTTCAGTTTTATACTTCACACGTTAACATGCTACTGATTTTACATTTCCTTTTTGAATTTTCCAAACCTAGCTAGTAAAATTCCCTATAGTTCTTGATATGTCTTGGTATGTTTGGGGATCATGGCCTTATAATTACATTGACTAGAACTACCGCAAGTCTTGAGGATGAACCATCCTTTTGCTATTGAATCTGATGTTATGTGGTTTCTGTTAGTCTTTTGTGCATATAAATATTGGATTCATCTACTTTGTACAATAGGACAACTCACAGGCCTTAACAACCTTGTAATTTCTGTGTGTGTGTGTAATTTCCTAAGTTTCTTCTTTGTCATTTCCAGGTAAACTCAGCTGATAAGATTCTAGAACTTTTGAATTTGGGGAACAGTAGAAGAAAAACTGAAAGCACTGAAGCTAATGAAACTTCATCCAGGTTAGCAATATATTCTTCTTGTGCATCTAGTTGAATTAAGTTGCTGCAGTCTGTTAACTGGTGGCATGTTATGGTGTTCTTGACTGGAACCAGGACTTTTGTATTTTCTGAGTAATATATATGGTTAACTGTACTTTAGCCCAGGCCTTTTATGGCCATAAGAAAGCTTCACTTTGACAGGGTTTTTAGGGGTTTCAAGCATGAAGAACGCTCTTTAATTCTGGGATTATGGCTGAATTGGTTGACTCTTCTTAAACCCTGTAGCGTCCAGATTTCTGAGTGCCAAATTTCTCTCTCCGTTTCTACTGAGAAACTTGGGTCCAGCTATTCTTCGTTTTGGGTGATTATCGCAAAGGTTTTATCAGCAGTAATTGAGAACAAAGATTCCATTTAAGCCCATTAATTTTCCTCTAATTTTTGTTATTCCTTTAACTATATACCAACATTTTTTAAAATAAACATTTCTCTAGTTTAAGTAATTCTGGGAAATTAACACTTCCACTAGTATGTTAACTGGGCCTTGTCTGGTATAGTGAAGCATAAAATCTCAATTATGTAGTGGAGAGTCTTGTGTCACCTGTTATTTCACTTATTATTTCACTTATTTGAGTAGAATATGTTTCATCTGAGTTTTGTGTCGAACTAATTTTAGCTTTCAATGGCCAGATCACATGCAGTTTTGGGGATAAATGTGACAAGGAAACAGAGTAAGAAGTATCCCAATCAGGTCATTAGGGGAAAACTTTCCCTTGTCGATCTTGCTGGCAGGTTTGGTTCCTTCTGTTTGTTTGCACTTTAGGTATCCTGCTCTACTCAAAGGTGTTAATTACTTATCATTGCAAACTTTTTTATGCAGTGAACGAGCATCTGAAACAAATAGTGGAGGCAAAAAGTTGAGAGATGGTGCCAATATTAATCGATCTCTTCTTGCACTAGCAAACTGCATAAATGCCCTTGGCAAGCAACAGAAAAAGGGTCTAGCTTATGTTCCTTATAGAAACAGGTATGCTTTCAGTTGTCATGGACTCATGGTTCAATGGTTTCTCTTGTTCTTATATCTAACAGTAAATCCTTTCCAGCAAATTGACACGGATTCTTAAAGATGGTCTGAGCGGTAATTCCCAAACAATAATGATTGCTACAGTATCACCAGCCGATAGTCAGTATCACCACACAGTTAATAATTAAAGTATGCTGACCGAGCAAAAGAAATCCGGACACACATCCAGGTGAGACTCGTATATATGTTCACATTTGTTTTGAGGAAAATTAAGATGGGGTATTTAAATCTCATTGCATCAAGAAATTCTTGTGGCATGAGGAGATGACAGAATCTATCTTCTTGTTTTGGTGAACTTACATAGAATACCCTTTGATTATGGATTCATATTTGAACTTACTAATGATTGACCACAAATATCTTGGCAATGATCCATCAAATGGTCAGAGTGCTAAGCTTTATTGCTGGTGATTTAAGGATTGGGGAATCATATGAAAAACCTGTAAGGGTGTGCTGCTGAGCTGTCAAAGAGTCACTTCCCTAATAAATTTGATGATTTTTCACTAAAAGATTCACTTTAAGAACTATTGCTGAATGTTAGTGGTATCTCCAAACCGCATAAGAAGCCCTTATCAGGGATGCAAATTGAATCTTTTTCATAAAAGTGATTCCAAGGAAATAAAATTACATTCAGAGATTGTATGTTGTGTTCCAGAAAGCAAGTTGCGGTTTTGGGTCCTCATGTTGTCCTATATCTTTTTGAATACCATAATTGCATGGTATCTTTCTCCAAAACATGCTATGACAATGCTTTAATTTCTTGAAGGTTATCATGTTTATTGTGTTCTTTCCTCATTCCTTGTCTAATGGTATCCTGAATGCTTAATCAATTGACGCAATTTCCAACCATGGTCATAGATTTGATAATCTGTCCATACCCATGTCAGAAAAATATCGGCACCATAAATACACACGTGTCAGACTACCAAAGGATGATCGACACTCTACAGGTAACCTGCTTGATATACCAACATGAAAGTATTATGTCAGGTATTAACACTTCCATGTACAATGAAATATCTGCAGAATGAAGTGAGTCAGTTGAGAAAGGAGTTATCAGAAAAAGAATCTCAACTGAGTGCTAAGCCTGCTGAGAAATCTGTGCATGATGAAATGTCATGGTTGGATGGGTTGAGCCAAGAAACCAGTGAAAATGTTCAGGAAAGGATAAACTTGCAGAAGGCTCTATTTGAACTGGAGGAAACTAACCTTCATAACCGCACTGAACTCCAACAACTTGATGACGCTATTGCAAAACAGCAGGTAGAAAAAAGTGAGAGTTTATTTTACACTCAAAAACATTTTCCAAAACAAGTAGGTGAACTACCAGTGACCTTGTCAACGAAAATCCCCTCTTCTTTCATTCTGGGAGGATGAATTCCAAACCTCCTGCGGATACAAAGGCATCTGAAGTCCAGATTAACTGTTGATATTAGACATATATGCCAGAAAATCATGTCCAAATGAGTTCCTATTTGCATCACAGGAAATTGAAAAAGATGGAGCAGTTGTGCAGGCTTTGAGACAGAGGCGGCAAGTGATTCTTGACAATATCCGTGACAATGATGAACTTGGTGTCCATTACCAGATGGTGACCATACATAGCTGTTTTTGTAAATTGGTTCCTTCTATTGTAGCTTTCTTATTTTAACAAGTTTTTATCCTGCAGGAAATTGAAGCAAATGAGAAGCGCAGGTATCAGCTACAAGAAATGATTGAAGATGCAATCAACAACAATGGCAACAAAACCTATTTGCGAGTTCTGAGTCAATACAGACTCCTGGTATTACATCATACATGCATCATTTAGTTTCCGTATCACAACATAAAATGTTAGAAACATTTTCCTTCTTCATAAATTAGACTTAGTAGCTTCTGTTATTTGAGTATTTGTCGAGCTGGTACCTTTCTTCAAGCATGCTTAATGGGTTTGCCCTTTTTGTATTTCTCCAACTTCGCTTATTGGTTGGCACAAGTTGGTTGGGAATTTTGAATGCTGGATAGCCAATGATTGTTAGGGCTTTTTCTGGGCCTGGGAACTTGTTTGCTGCACCTAACAATCCTCGAATTGTGATATGTAAAGGGAATTGCAAACACTGAGCTCCAGTTTGAAATGGCTATGAGAGATCAAATTATTTGCAGCCAGAGGGAAGCACAGAGGAATATGTGGAATCTGCTGCTGAGTTTGGGACTTGATGAGAAGCAGTTATTGGAGCTTACCGAGAAACAAGGGATTACAATTGAAGACTATATGCCAACGCCTCAAGTTGGAGTAAGATACTATCAGCCTTCATTAGATATGGGATGTGGAAGACACTCACCTTCATCTTGTTCCACGAATAATAAGTTGCACACTAGAGCACCCTGTGGTTTTCCACAACACCAAAACTTGAGTGTCAGGTCACTTTCCAAGGACAACTGGACAGTGCCTGGTACATATTGCGGAGAGGAGCATCATAGTTCATATTATTACATGTCTCTCAATCACTCACCGGCAGCATACATGAGGCTTAGTAGTCAGCACTGGTTTGGAAATGGGCCTAACTCACAGTACTGCACCCCTGATAGATCTCCTCTTTATTTGCGTAACTCATTCCCACAGATGAGAACCATGGTCTCGCCTTACAGCAATAGTAGGCAGGAGCAGGTATCTATCAATTAATCACCAACCTGAAATGACACAAGTTATGTCCTTTAGATAGTTTGCGTTTTTTTTTAATAATACCATTCCTTTCTTATTTTTGTAACTGCATGTAGTAGCTATTGAATCTTTCGCAGGATATATGGACAAACTCTATCAGTCAACAAAATCAAGCAACTCTGGGAGTGGGAATGCATACTAGTCAGGACACCCAGGGAAGAACCAATATGACTTGTGCTAGCGACATGTATAATGTGTTTAGAAATAGGCCATTTGAGAATATTCCTGCCGGTCCTCAACTTGTTTCTGCAAAAGCCAATTCCTCTAATCTACCAGAGACATCACAGCTACCTTCTTTTGTTACTTCGAGAAAAAGTTCATTTAGTCCCTGACTGTTGATTCTTATCTCTCCAAAGTTCAATAAACTTTATACCGACTGCCTAATCTCTTAGCCTCCTCTTCATGTCTTTGCGCCCGAGGATTGTACATAATTTTGACTATACTAGGAGTTAGGACCATCGAGAGATGATTGTAGCCAAGGGCAAACAGCCGAGTCCTTATTCTGTCCCTTTTCTTGTCCCCTGCGATTCAAATCATTCTTTTACCTTCTCTCTGTTTCAGAATGTTTCCTGAACTACGTAGGCTCGTGATTTTGAATGGGATTTAATTGTACATATATGTGGCAGAGGGTAGTAGTAGCAGCAGCCCGAGTTATCTGTAATGGAGCAGCGGTAAAGGCACTCATTCAAACTTCCATCTACGTTCAGAAAACGGAGAAATCTAGTGGGTGGTTTCTTCTAGCGTAGAATTTTTGACAAACATTGTTGCAAAGCTCGAAGAATATTTTGCCACTCGAGTTGCAGCTTCAATTTTTATGGGCTACTTCCCTTACAGATTTCATATGTACAATGCATTTGATTATGCGCCTGAAGGCGTCATTATTAGCATTAGTTACAAATCATCACAACAAACTATTACCACTACTTATTTTGCTATTGAATCAGTAACATGAACGGGAATGCTAGTGTTTGTGTTTAGACAGAAATCATTTTTAAAAAAATATTTATTTGCATCACAAACACATTTTTTAATACAATCTTTATCTTTCTATTCACCATTTTATTTCATATACATCTCGTAAAAAGTCCTACAATAATTATTCTGATAATATTTTAAATAATCTCCTATCCAAAAACATTTACCGAATCACTCGTTTTTCATGTTTTGATTATTTGGATTAATCTGTTTTCTTTTATCGCAACATATCAATAAAGGTTTTATCACAATATTTTCTCACATTCTAAAGTGATGAAGATATTGATTTGACCCCATCAGCGGTACCAACTATGTTGCCGCCAGAAGGAGAACCATATTTCTTCTAAAGGATCTCCTAATTCTTCCAAACCAGCTAGAAAGATATTATTATTATTATTTCGATAATAAATAGTCTAAATGATTGATTTTGAACAATAGATGTCTTTCACATCTAGTTAGAACAATAAGTAATTCCCTTTAAATGGCAATTCCAAAAAAAAATTCTTCATTAAAAAAGTGTATTTTTCATCAAAAAAACGTATTCGTAAAATATTTAAAAAGGAAGAGATATTGGACAGTTTTAAAAGTTTTTTCCTTAGGAAAATCTCTTTCTACTGGGAATTCAAAAAGTTTTTTTTGTTCAACAAACAAATAAATAAGTAATAAAAGTTTGGAATAATCGGAATACACTTAAAAATCGATCCATTTTCAATTTTCTATGAAATAGAAAAATTTCATCATCTCTTGAGTTGATGTAATCAATATGAAATAGAATTAAATTCATTCTTTTAGTTTTAAAAATAAGAATTTTTTGGTTACTGAATTATTCCAAAAATCCTAGTACTTTTTACTGACAAAAAAATAAAAATTTTGTTGACAAACGAATAAATACAAGGTAAAAGGTTTACCTTTCTTTTTCTCATTTTCAAGATGGAGAAGTTTATTCTGTCGTTAAGGTAGAGAATTGAATCAAGAATTCTCTTTCTTCATTATCAATTGAATCACTGTTCGCGGCCCAAGAAAGAATCGATTACATTCTTTATAGGAATAAATTGACTAGAGTTCTTTTTGTTTCATTTCGCCCTTCGTTTTTATTTATTCTTTTAGTTTCCTTTTCCTATTTTTATTGAAAAGTATTCGAGTTATGTGAACTATCAATGCTTACTGCTTAGTTTCTCTTGGACTCCAAGCCAGAAAGGATGAACGCGAGTTGATACACTAATTCCTCATCCGCAAATCAGCCCTTCTCATGGGTTATTTTGTCTTCAAGTTCTAGTGGATGGTACAAAACTACGTGAATAAAAAATCTTCTTCCATCTAGGGACGATGCTCGTTTCTTCAATATTGGACCATCCATTGCAGTCATATCAACTTTACTAAATTATTTAGGTTGTGTTTAGATTGCATTTTCCGTCATTTTTCATGGAAAAATTACTGTAGCGATTTGATATATGTGAGGGAAAAAGGTGATAGAGAAATGTGATCACGGAAAATGACAATATTTTCCGACGGAAACAAGCAATCCAAGCATAGTAATTCCTTTTTGTTATTGACTTGTTCTAGTTAGCCTTACTATTGGTGTTTTTTTTTTATGGATTGCCATTTCAAGTATTACTTCCACTAGAAAAGCACTTGCCATTCATTGGTTATTAGCGGCATCTCGAAAACATCCGAGTCGAAATATGGCTTTCAAATTAAGTTCCATATTAGTGGATGCTGCCAAAGGGAGTGGTGATGCCATACCCAAAAAGGAAGAGACTCATAAAATGACAGAGGCAAATAGAGCTTTTGCACATTTTGGTTAATCTATGAACAGAATCTATATATCTCGATAAAAAAAAAATCAAGAGAAAAAGAAAGAATCAGAATACGTAATGTTACGCCAATACCTAATCAAAGGGCGATTGCAGTGCCAATCAAAAAGATAGTTGTCACTACCGGACAACCAAATGGATTTTGAAATTTATTAACATTCTCTAAAAAAATATACTGTTAATAATCCGCAGGTACTGGAACCATTAAAAGAGTACTCAACAATTTATTTGATACTATACAAAGTATTTGAAATACGAAAAAGAAATACCATTCTAGTAATATTTCCAAATGAGTTGCGAATGGATCTGCTGGTTCATCAACCATTGATGATTCTAGAACCGCTAAACCTACGTTACATGAAATAGTACCTATAATTACTACTGAAAAAATATGTATAAAAGATCCTTGGGCCAGGCGAGCTCTTCATAATAATTATGACAGTTATTATTACTACCATGAGTTTGGGACAATTGGTAAACGGGTTATTGAAATACTAGCTGATAAGCAGTTGCTAATGCTAATGGTAGGTTGCTAAGGTCGCAAGTTCAACTCACTTTGAAAAGTTCTGAACCTGACCTCCGCTTTCGAGTAAGAGCCGGACTTTACAGCATTCTCCGAGTCAAATTCAGTTTAGTCTTACTAAAGGCAAGGATACCGAGTGCCAAAAGCAAAAAATAAAATAAAATAAAAGTTATTACTACTAGAATAAAATTGAATTTTGGTCAATCCCTATTCCCACAAGGTTCAGATTCCCAGAAGTTTTGTCCGAGTACAAATTCAAGTCGATCACACAACATTATTATATTGCGAGACTTCTCAGCAAGCAATCTCCATAGCTTTTGCTTTTGGCTCATTGCGTGGTCTCAGGCTGGCCGAGCCTCCGGGAATCCCGCTTGCCGCACGAGTTACCGGTGAGTCTCAGGCTTGGAGCTCAAATCCTGGTCATTAGATTTTCTCACTCAATCACTTAATACCACATCCATACTACGGGCAAGTGTCATTCCTTAAACCCCTTCTAAACACCAACTCCGGCCAGAAATCCTTCTCCAGTTTCACCCAGCACCACCCATAAAAACAAGGGGCAGAAGAAGATTTAGTTTTTGGGAGCATGGCTTCAGCAACAACAGAACCAGCAGAAGCCTTCAACCCCTACAAGCTAAAACATAACCTAAGTGGCCACAAAAGAGCCATCTCCAGCGTCAAATTCTCCGATGACGGCCGACTCCTAGCCTCTGCCTCCGCCGACAAAACCGCCTGCACCTGGTCTCCTTCCGACGGCTCCCTCCTCCAAGAATACCAAGGTCACGACCAAGGAATCTCCGACCTCGCCTTTTCCTCCGACGCCCGGTACCTCGCCACCGCCTCTGACGACAAAACCGTCCGCCTCTGGGACGTTGCCACCGGAAGCCTAGTCAAAACCCTCTCTGGCCATACCAATTACGTCTTTTGCGTCAACTTTAATCCTCAGTCCAACATGCTTGTTTCCGGGTCGTTCGACGAAACTGTTCGGGTATGGGATGTTAAGTCGGGGAAGTGCTTGAAGGTTTTGCCGGCGCATTCAGACCCTGTGACGGCGGTTCATTTTAACAGGGATGGGACGCTGATTGTATCTAGTAGTTATGATGGATTGTGTAGGATTTGGGATGCTTCAACTGGGCATTGTATGAAGACTCTGATTGATGATGAGAATCCACCTGTGAGCTTTGTGAGATTTTCGCCCAATGGAAAGTTTATCCTCGTTGGAACTTTGGACAATACCTTTGTAAGTGCTCTGTGTTTCTTTTCTTTTTTTTTTCCCTTCCTTCTTTTTCCTCTCTTTTCTTATGTTGCATTGCTGGTGTCTTTAAGTGCAATATTGGATTTTAAAGTTTCTGAGCATAATAGTCTGTTGTGACGATTTTTTTGGTGCATCAGTTCTTCAATTGTTTGTTATTGCGTTTGTTAATTTCTTCGGACTTGTTATGGATGAACTTGTTGTTATAAGAGGTATTTGAGAAGTTCATCACGGGCTTCAAGTTCATTCTAGTAGTCGCAAAGCGAGAAAATTTGTAATGCTGGCCATTGTAAATGTAGTAGCATGGTAATAAAACTGATTGTGCTCTGTTGTTAACCTGAGCAGAGACCTAGTCTGTGTTTTGATGAAATCCTTCATGTAAAATGCAGGGGAGATTGCAATGCAATCTTCTTGGAGTAGAATACCTAACATTGCCTTAGTTTGGATAAGTGAGGGTGGTACAAGCAAATTCAAGCCTTGTGATTATATGTGTAGGGCTGAGTTTCTAAAGTCTTAAGTTCAAGGCATGCATGACGCCAAAAAAAGCGTCAAAAACATACTGAACCTAAATATTGTGGCACATACTAAATATAGTCCGATGCCCACTTCTTGATTAGGCGTGGTGCAGCAGGCTGATTTTTGACATGTTTGAATGTACTAAAACGAGTGCAAAGGAAATAAGAGGTGCTTATCTTATGATCAATCATAATTAATAGATTATGAGGTAGAGACACAGACATTTTGTGCTAGTACTTTTTAGCATATTCAATCTCATTCACTTTGTGCTAATACTGCTTTTCTGATTTCCTGCTGCTGGCTACTATCCTTGGCTGCTCTTTAGAGTCAGCATGGTTACAACAATCCAAAATCTCACTTGGTGTGTACAACACATAATTCAGACTGTGGATATGAGACTGCATCATGGTGAATGTTGCATTTTCTCGAGTGTTGGATTTTTGTGGTTGTCAAATATGATGATCTTTTATCGCAAGCTTTGTGCACTGCCTTACTGCATTTGATCATATATTATCATCTAAGGGGCACAGGCTTGAACACCTCTGGGTACTTTCTGCCAGGGAATAAATTTCTTTCCGAGATTTATTAGAATGGTATAGTTCCATTTAATGCATGGTGCCACACTATATGCTGTTTCTGGTAATTTGCGGAGTCCCGTTCCCACTGTTTCATACTGACATAAGTGCAACGGTGTAGTTTTTGGGGCTTGGGTTCAAGAAATGCTGAACTGTTATCATACTATGCAGATGCTTTGAATTTTGGGGATCATTTTGCATGTATGTAAAACATTTTGGTGTGGTTGCAGCGGCTTTGGAACTTCTCAACTGGAAAATATCTGAAAACCTACACAGGCCATGTCAATTCAAAGTATTGCATCTCTGCTACATTTTCGGTGACAAATGGCAAGTACATTGTAAGCGGTTCAGAGGATAATTCTATCTACTTATGGGAGCTTCAGTCAAGGAAGATTGTTCAAAAACTGGAAGGTCATACTGATACTGTCGTATCTGTATCATGTCACCCAACCGAAAACATGATAGCATCTGGTGCTCTCGGAGAGGACAAGACAGTCAAAATCTGGACTCAGGAGGACTGAGTTTGTGACCAGCATAGGGGATTTAGTAACATTGACAAGTCCTCTCTCCTGGTCGTGAAATTTGACTTCCCAGTTGGTGAAGATGGATTGCTCGTGGCAAGGATCTCTGATTATTTGTAGATGCAGGTAGTTATTCAAGATAGTCTATTGTAGCCTTATTGTTTGTTTTCTGCTCATACGTAATTTAGTGTGAGGGGAAAGTGTCGTTCTTCTGGGAGCTGAATGGACAAAATGGTTAATTCATCTGAACGACAGTGTTCTATTTCCCCCGTTCACTATGCATCTTGTGTTAACAAAACATGGGGGGGGGGGGGGGGGGGGGTGAATTGTTTCATCATCTAGACCCTCTGGTGGTTGTCGGTACATGAAGTTAGACATTGAGATGTGTATGTTGCTGACGAATGTTTTCTCTGATGAACTGAGATTTGAGATTGCAACTTTGGATGTTGCTATCATTTTTGTAAGCAACCTCTGTTATGTGAATCTCTCAACTTGAACTTAAAATATATATATATAAAAAGAAAAGAACTGGTCTTGGACTCTTGGATTCTACACGGCAAGTAGTGTATAGAATTGTGGGTAACAGTAGTGAATCCTTTTGAGAAAGTAGTATTAGAGACATCCTTGAATGCCATTGAAATGCAGGCATCTCCTTTGCACTTCTTAATTTGCAGATAAGATTTCAAGTGAAAATTTTTTATTGAATTTTGTGAATTGCTTGTACATATCACACCTCTTACACGTATGGTACACTCTTGTACACATATGCTCTCCCACAAAGTGTATATTTGTTCTCAGCACAGATAGACATATTAAGTACTATCTCTTAATTGTTCAATTATTTTTTCTCACACTCATGAATTTTCTTTTTTTCCAAATATACAAATGAGGACAATTTTTTTTTAGGGAGAGGGGGGGGGGGGAGTATATAATATTTGTGCAATATTTAATTCAGTGCTATAATTCAATTTAGTTGTGCCTGTCTTATAGTATATTCTATTCACCAGTTGATATATATTCTAGAAGACTTTCAATAATATGATTGCGTCATTTCCCAAGACGTGCTCCATCAGTTGAACGCTAACTTTGGTGATCTCACCAGAACAGCATATGTGATCTCAAGCCGTCATACTCGTTCAATCCCTGCGCAAACGTTGCTATTCTGGTAGTAGTAGTACTTTCCAATCACTCAAGTTTTTCCATTGAAGACTCGGACCAAACGTCACAATCCCTAAACGTTGCTATTCTGGTACCACTTTCCAACCTCCAATCCACAGCAAGTTTTCCCATTAGAGACTCGCACCAAACATTTCACAATTCCGGAATAGAAAAGATGAGGAAGGAGGTGGTGGTGGCGGCAGTAACTGTAACAACTGCAGCTGCTGCTGTCGCTGCGATGGTGTTAGTGAGGCACTGGAAGCGCCAAAACGAGCGAAGTTGGAGGCATGCAAAGCGCATTTTGCGAAAGTTTGCGAGGGAGAGTGCTACTCCAGTCACCAAACTTTGGCTTGTGGCTAATGACTTGGCGGTTGACATGCAAACCGGCCTTATTTCTGAACAATCCAAACTTGGCATGTTTCCTTTCTACTCCGGTTCACTGCCCACCGGGTAATTTACACTGCTCCAAATGATCAATCTCCTTTGTTTACAAAAAATTGATTTTAGACGCTATAGTAAGTAGTCACACCATTGTGTAAATTACATATATATATATATATATACACGTATATTGTGGCAGTGATGAGAAAGGGGTATACTATGGAATAAACCTTCGCGGTGATAATTTCTTGATTCTAAGAGCGCAGCTTGGAGGGAAGAATGAAATTTTATCTGAATTCCAGAGGGAGGAGGTTCAAATTCCTTCCCGTGTAATTTCTGCCGATTCCAAGGTAAGTACTAGCAGTTGTTTTCATTTCTCAAATATGTGAGTACTTAAACCTCAGGTTATGGACATGGCAACTCTAGAACATAAAGTGAAAAAGAAAATGGTGGCAGTGATTAGTAGCAATAAATAAATACCGTCTTACCCAAATGCCTGTCGTCTTCAATTTCAAATTAAACAACTCAAAAGGCCCATGTTTGTTGATTTTCTCGAACATTGCTTGACGGAGGAGTAGTACAAAAGTCAAAAGTCATTCGCTTTCCATTGTTTAATTGTGTGGAAGAAATATTTAAGGGATAATATTTCAACTTAATAGAATGAATCTTCCATAAAGGCAGCAGGCAAGGTTTTGTCGAATGTTTTTCGTCAGCTAATCTCTACTCAAGTCCACTTGTTCATGCAGGAATTATTTGATCTAATTGCCTTGGAGCTTTCAAAATTTGTTTCTCTTCATGAAGACCTTACAGGAAAGACAAAACTAGAGAAGCTTAAACTAGGATTTACAATATCACCTCCGGTTGACCAAGCTGCAGCCTCCTCGTGCAGAGGCATCGATTGGAGGAGGTTAACAGATGACACAGTTAAGTCTGCTCCTTGATTTGAAGCTTTCCCGGTTAACATGTTGCATATGTTGGGAACTATTAGTGAAAGTCGCCATGAAAATCTTGTAAATTTACCTTCCTAGAAAACCTGCTTTATTGCAATAGAACTAATTTAGAAATTATGGCTCGCCAAAAAAGAAACTACTGTGTAGCATTCAAAATTTACAGTGAAAATGACACATTGATGTAAGAGTTTACCTTTCAGAGTCTGCGAGTGATAAGAGGATCTAGATCCTTAATCTAATTATTGAGGTTCCACTGAAATGGCTTCCATGATTTCACTTATTTATACATGATTTGCAGAGGAGTGTAAGGATTGCCACAATTTGATTCCCATGAAAGGATTTCATGAATTTTTGTAGATTCCTCAGACTCCATTGTGTAGTAATCTTGTTCAGAACAAATTCATCAGGTCAGGACACAGATGATGACTGAAATTAATGAGGCTTTGCTGAAGCATGGCGTGGAAATGCAAGTTTCTGCTATGGTAAGATCCTCAATTTGGTGGTTAGTTGTAACTGGGATTCTGTAATTTTTGTGCAAGTAAACCCCAAGTTTGACGAGAGTATAGCGTCTCCAAGCTAGGAATTGACTCAAATAGCTTGGCGATTTCCCAGGTGGATGAAGTCATTGGCTGTTTGGCTGGGGCAAGGTACTACAGTAGAGAAAGTGTCGCTGCACTTAGTTTAGGGATGGCCGTTAATGCTGCTTATATGGAATCAGTACAAGAAGTTCAAAAGTTGCAGGGCCAATTATCCAACTCTGGAGAAATGGTTGTGCTGTCATATGTTGTATAAGCACATATTCAGATTATATAGGCATCATATCCTGTAAGTTGTTGACGTGCTTATTATAACTCTGCAGGCTATTAGTGTGAATTGGGGAAATTTTAGTTCCATTCACCTTCCAATGACAGAGTTTGATGCTTCCTTAGATTCTGAAAGCACAAATCCTGGTAGCGGGGTAGGGAACTTGGATATCAGGTGTCTGAATTCGCATTCTAAGTCATACGAATCCCTTCCTGAATCCTGTTTTGTTTTGTCTCAGATATTTGAAAAGCTTATTTCAGGGATGTATTTAGGAGAGATTGTTAGAAAAGTCCTACTGAAGATGGCGCAAGAAGCAGCTTTATTTGGAGATAACCTCCCAATCAAGCTCACCATCCCATACTTGTTGAGGTAAATGGAAGTCAATATTTTGTGACATTATATAAGTTCGGTAGCAATTCCAGAACTGAGATGCATTCCTTCATGTCAATTAAGCAGAAAACCAGACACTTGGAGCTGGTATGACATTAATGGTTTTGTAAATTTATCCGTACAGTTCAGGAAAGAAACTACGCTTAAACTTTGACTTTGAGCAGGATCAAATTTTTTTCCCTTTGATGTCATAATTATTTGAAGCAATCGAAATTGATGCAAAGGTGGGATTATGAATTGAAGGAATGTAGTAGGAGAATCAATATATTTTTCTTTTCTTTTCTTTTTTTTTTGGGTGGAAAGGAAGACAGTTCACGATAGACCATTTGATTATTAGACTACAAGCCATTCTATGCACTCGTTCATGGAATTAGGAAGTATGAGATATATTCTATCATAAGTCTTGTGCTTTGACAGGTCACATGATGTGGCTATTATGCACCAGGACACATCAGAGGATTATGAAATGGTTGATGAAAAACTGAAGGAAATATTCGAGGTAACTTTAACCATCTTCTCGTGTAGAAATTTGCTAACTCTCTTTTTATGACCACTGACAACACTTTTTCCGGACATAATCAAAATTCAGAAGCACACTTTGTCGTTCCAAAATAGAGTATTTGTCTGTGACTAACCCCAAAAAAAAAAAAAAAAAGGAAGCTTAAAACTTGTTGGCGATTGCGAATTTAGTTACCATGTCATATGCATAATAGTACTAGTCGTTGTATCTTTCAACTTCTGCCCATCAGTCCACAAGCAATTGGTGCTTATCATGTCATCCAAACTGGTTAAAACTGATTACACAAAACTGCTGGTCTGCACAAGCACAGTGGCTCTTAGTAACGCACCACCAATCTATCCCAGATATCCAACACTACACCAGTGGTGAGAGAAATCGTTGCAGAGGTCTGTGACATAGTTGCAGAGCGCGGAGCTCGTCTTGTGGGAGCTGGAATAATGGGGATTGTCAAAAAACTCGGAAGAATTGCTAACAAGAAGAGTGTAATTACGGTTGAAGGTGGACTGTATGAGCATTATCGCATCTTTAGAAACTATCTGCATAGCAGTGTTTGGGAGATGCTGGGGAGTGACCTTTCTGACAATGTGATTATAGAGCATTCTCACGGAGGTTCAGGAGCTGGGGCTCTCTTTATTGCTGCTTCACAGACGCGAGGTGCAGATTCCTAGGCACACCATTTTGAACCCTGTTCCTGTTGCCCCTATATTATTGTAATCTGATATCGAGATTGTGGAATTTTGTTCATTCATTTGTTTGTTAAGACTGTTTATTTTTGTCTTTTTTTTTTTTTTAACAACTCAGACCAAGCAACAGAGTCAGCAGCCAAAAAATAAAAATAAAAATAAAAATAAAAAAAAGTGGCCGCTAAAAGTGCAACGTTTAATTTGGATCAACTTGAAACTTGGCCGTGTCGTTAGAATTGGGCTTGTCCGATTCTGTATCATTGGTCTTGTCCATACCTAAGCTATGGCTAAGGCACCAAACTCTCATAACTTGATTAAATTCCAACAGAGTATCTCGAGCTCCAATCAATTGCAGATGACTTCAAATGGTTTAATCTTAAGACTCCTCCAGAATGGATTTCAATTCTAAGAACAAACCATCCGAGTTCTTCAAATCCTACAAAATAAAGGATCCTCCAGCCCACGCGAGTGGCGAAGTAAAACAGAGAGCAAAGAAACTCGAAGGCCTTTAGCTTGAAGCCTTGAAACATTTACATCCAGTTTCCTTGTCAGCACGTGACATGCGTATGACATTCTCTTGCACGAAATTTTTTTGTTTTCTTGTGGGTAAAAAATAAGAAGACATGTTAGTAGTATTAAATAATAATAGAGCATTGTATTTGTCTATCTTGCAGCAGTGTCGAAGATTCTGCACAAAACTGCTATCAAATCAAACACGCAAAGTGAGCCAGAGTTTGAAAAGGACTTGAGAGGGGCGAGGTGCAAACACAACACAGTAAACAACATCGTCTCATTCATTGTCTTCTTCTTCTTCTATTGGAAAAAAAGAAAAGAAAAAAGTAGTACTCCATTCAGCAGCCTTTTCGTAGAAATACCCATAAAAAAATGAAGCAGCGAAGATGGAAAATGGTCAGAGTAATAACCTGAAATGATGACTAGTACCAACAAATATAGATTCTTCTTTTTGAAATCGCCCGAATGCGTCCAAAGAAAGCTTGGGCCTTTTGTTTCGGCCGGGGAAAGATAAGACAAAGACCACACATTAGCCCGCGACCATTTAGCTGTTGCAAGTGAAAATGGTCCACCCCAATCCTTACCCGTAACATAAATACTTGGACCAGAAAAATCAAAAATCGTCTTCTTTTTTTTTTTTTTGGGTTATAGCGACGTGGATTATAATTATTTGTTTATTGCTTACTGCACATCTTATTATCAGTTGTAATAATCGTTTCAAATTTATTGTGGATTTTATCAACGCTTATTAATTAGCTTAATTTATTCAAAAGCCAGAATTAATAAGTCCCTGTGGTTTTCTAAAAGTTTGAAGAGGAATCGCCAAAAGTTATTCAAGCATAAGTATTTTAAACTGAATTTGGAGTTTAAACTTGGTAACAAGCTACATAACTAACTGCCTATCTTCTGCAAGTGGCTAAGACGAGAGCCTCATTGAAAGAGAAGGAAGGAAAAAGTGATTAATTATGTGAGACGCTTCTCCTAAAGCTAACAACTAATAATTGAAGCTACACTAGAAAATAGTTGTACTTAGATTTTAAACGCACATGATTTATTTTAACTAGTGTTCAAAATTTATGCGGTCACGTCCTCTCAATTTATTTTGCATGCTTGTCTCTTGCAGCATAAGAGAGCAAAATAAGAATGGCATAATAATGCCTATTAGTTTGTAACATTTTGTAAACCAGGCAGATAATGAAAAGCGAATATGTAGTTAAAAGTAGTGTTTGGATAATAGATTATTTGGTATGAATTTTTGAAAAAAAATTACTATAACATTTTTTTGACGTGATATATGTGAGATAAAAAGATGATTGAAAAACGTGTTGATGATACGTAAACAAATAAAATTATGCAAATAGTAATTTAAAATCAAAACTAATAATAGTGCTATTAGCAATTTATCTCTATCGCGTATCGCGCTGTCAAGTGAGAGGGCTGCAGCGAGAACTTGGAGCGCCGACTTCCTCAATCATGCACTAAAATCATTATCCATCAAACGAACAAAACAAAATGTCACGACATTATCAATTAGTTAATACTTAAAACTAGCTTCTTGTTTATTATATATTGTTTTTTTTTTTTTTGGGGTGGTGGGGGGCTAAGAATATTACTATATCGCTAGCTTCAACATGTCTCGTCTTATGCCGCAGTAAATTCTTCATCTCAGGATACTCCGAATTTTCTTGCAAGTCTCTTGAGTGAGGGCTGCGCCCCACAGCCAATATCTTCGTAATGGGCTGCATGCCCTCCACCGCTCCACGCCACAGCACAGGGGAAAAAGAAAAAAAAAATTCATTTTGAGAGGCAGACTCAAATCAAAGGTGAACTTCCAAGTATGCACTTAATTTGCCATATCTTTTCACCCCATATGACGAAAAGCTAACATAAGGGACACTATTAGATTCAAACAATTCTGCTCGTCTCCGTTTCTTCCTCCAATCAGTAACAGTCAAATTATTTCATATAATATCTGGCAGAAGTGGGAAAAAAAAAAAGAACTTAATTAGTAGTAGTAGTAGTATCTGATCATGAGTCATCATCAATTTACCTGAGGAGTAACTCTGGGAGCGCAAGTGATCGGCCGTGAACAACTTTTACTGTTAATGTAATTGGATGAAATATGATGGTTGCACGTTGAAATCACATTTAGAAATTCAAGATTCACTAATTAAGTTTATAATTTTTTTTTTTTAAAAAAAAAAATGCTTGATGAGTTCATCACATTGGTCACTCGCAACATAGATAGAGAACAAACAAACATTTTGAATTTAAAGGAGTTTCAACACTTTACCAAATCTACATCTACTCCTAACTACTATTCCACAGTACCCTGAACGGTTGCAACAAAAAATTAGTGCCTTGAGAAAATGCATGCAGGAAAATTGTGCTAGCAACCAATAAATAAATGAAATGCGCCTATCGGAATCAAGAAGCATGGCAAAACTCATGCCTCGAATTTGATTCTTTTTTTTTTTTTCTCTCCAGCTACATATATCTCATGCGCGTCTGAGATGTCCAATCTTTAATTATGCAGTTGCACAAGACTGATTGCCAATGCCCATTACTCTATGGTCAAACGGAATGGACTTTGATAGATTCTCGTATAGATCTTTAAACGTCCCTTCCCCCTTCGGCCCTTCCCCCCCCCCTCCTTTCTCCCCCAAACAAAAAAAAACATATATATATATATAGAGAGAGAGAGAGAGAGTGTGTGTGTGTGTGTGAATTGAAAGAAAAAGAATCCCATTTTGCGAATCAATAATGTCTATGAAAAGGGTCCTGTCCTGAGGACCTGAGTGCCAATTCGTTCCACTTCTTTTCAAGTAAAGCCCTGTGGCATTCAAACTGTCACCAGCTGAGTATTCAACGTTGTTGTGTCTTGTGTGAGAAAAACTCCTTTCACATCTTCATTTTTGCACGGTTTTTTCTTAGATATTACTACTACTTACTATAGTAGACATTTTTCGCTCTTCCCCCCCACAGCTTTTGTTAGTATTTCCTTTTTTTTTCCTTTTCAATAACTTAACAGTAATCATCAGCTGACGAGCTTCCAGATAGACGTCCGCATGAAGCTCCTACTAATCACATCCAAAGAACGACACATACAATACAAATGAGAAAACGACTAGCACTAATATAAATTATAAGATAGAGGTTTGGCGTCATTAGCAATTTCGGTTTATGGCAAATGGACAAATGCAAATAACAAAATCCGCATATTACAGCTTATGCTAACACTAAGGCTCAGGGACTTGTGCACATAATTGTACTGCATTGCATTGGGTACCATAACCAAAAGTGGTGGTCACTATATAAGCTAGCTCATAATCTAATTAAGCTTATAATTATTTTTCGATAAATCTTTTCTTGTTTTCAAATGAAATGACAAGAAGAATACTTTAGACTGAATGCTACAGGCTTGTTGGGGTGGACTTTCCTACAGACTTTCCGAGGTATGGTCCTTTTTTTTTTTTTTACGGTAACGAGAACATTTTTATAACCTAATCATCGTAATTTAGGAGGAAAATGAGCCTAAAGAGACTGTGTATAAGGGACTAATAGATATAACTGTAACTCGCAAGAAATAGGGAAAGAGAGGGGGGTTCCAAGAGGAAGGGGACAAGAGGAACAGGGTTCGAGACAGATTATAATGAAAATTAAGGTCCGTTTATTGAAAGGCTAAATCGTGTCTTCTGGCGGTGGAGGAGCTTCGGACTTGGCGTTTTTAGGCGAGTCCCGAGTCTTTGCTTTTACTAAGTTTAGAATATCAAACCACGGGGAATCTCTCTGATTAACCACTCCCTTCTCCCCCTTAATTACTGCTATCAACTGTTAATAAATCTTTTAGCCTTTCCATGGCTGTCCCCCTCAATTGCCCCCGCCCCACCACACACACACACACACACAGACAAAAGAAAAAAAAAATGAAACCATACAAATTCATATTGATTTTATCTGGTGAAAGTAGTAATCCTTCTGTCACATATTTAATGTGTATTGTTACCAGAAAATATGCTAGTAGTAAGTATTTCATTAGTTAATCGTTTTGGTTGGGGGAATAAATACAAATAATATTGAGTCAAATATTATAATATTGACTAAGCTGATATTGCATTGAAAAACTAGAGAGTCTAAGTTTCAAGAATAATTCGGTAATATAAATTATCTAGTTTGAATGGACCATCTAGTAGTATTAATGAGGAAAATACTAGTGTGAATAAAAATAATTGATTTAAAATCCTTATACTATAACTAACACTCTACTAGTTCATAACATGCGTGAAATAAGAAATAGAGCTGGCCGTCGTCAGAAATCTCGTTAAGACATCAATTAATGCGTGCTTGGATTAGCTTAATAACATAATATTATTGATCAGCCCTTTTCATTATTTTCCATTTAAAAAAACAGAAAAGAAATTCTCTAAACCCAGTCCAGTCCCCCAGCACATAGATAGATACGTTAGATTTGAAAAAAGAGGAGAAAAGCTTTGGGCCCTACGGCCTCATGGATGAGCTGGCACTTGGAAAGGGACAGTAGCTTGGAAGTCATTAAATGTCACAAGGTGGAGGGGAGCAAAGTAGAAACTATCGTCCTGCCGCTGTTGCTGGCGCCTGGCGGTCACTTTCCTTTTCCCTGGACTGGGGCTTCTTGGGTGGGGGGTCCAAATCGAGGGACTGGTTGGTCAATTTTCCCCAGTTTCACCCATATTATGTAGCTAGGTTGGTCCACACTCCACTAATTAGTTGTTGCCTGCGTATCCTCCATAATGAGAACTATCTGCTATAATCCAAGAAAACCCAGATTGCAAATTCGTCCTTCTGTTTTCTTCCGTAAAATGACTTGTGAATTGCAAGGGGCAGAGGGAAGGAGGGGGTTCCAGTTTACTATGATTGAAGGGGTACAGTAGCAATGTGGATAGATTAGAAAACAACCCCACCTCCCCAAGAGCATCTCATCTCATTTTGTCAGTCAGCCATGTTTGACCATGCTTTATGAGAACAAACAAAATCATTACTGTTGTAATTATGAGCAGTTCCTGATTAATGTTCTTTTTTTTTTTTTGGAACCTTTTTTTGATTGATTGCGAGGTGGGCATGAATGAATGCTTCCGTATTACTTTCTTTTTAAAAAAAAAATATATATGAAATATCGGATCGAATTAGAGATAAACCTTGACGTCATTCTCGAAGTAGCAATATAGGTCGTCTTCGCTCTGTAGTTATAACTTATAGTCAATAAAGCAGGAAAAAAAAAAACACTCTATGATAAAGATGAGATATATCCTTTTTTTTTTAATTTCGCTATTCCCAGTACTTATAGCATGACCATCTTGTGCCTGACTTTTTCGTAACTGAATTGAAAAAGGGGAGTTTTTTTTTTTGTTTTTTTTGGGGGGGGGGGGGGTGGGGAAGGTGTCTGATACAATACAATTTGATGATTGTGTCAATAAGGTCACAAGGTTTGCATGGGTGTGTCTAATGACTGAATCAACAGTTGCAAGGAGAGAAAGCTCAAACGAAACAACAAAAGTTGCTCACCAATTCGCCGTGGATGATCAGAGATTAAAACAAATGACCGCTAGTTATCCGTATTGTACTGAAAGGAACGGGTATTTAGTGGTTGAGGCTGAACTTTAACGTACCCATTCGGTGCTAACCTTTTTAACCGATGTCGAAAGCCAAATTTTGGGCACGGTTTTAGGGCTTTCTTATAATCCGCTCTTGCTATAAATATATAGATCACACGCGCTCGTCGAATTTATTTTGTGGCCTTTTGCTTGATACAACTAAATAGATGTTTTTTTTTTTTACCCCACAAATAGATGTTTTTAATCTGCACGATCGATGAAGTGGGCATTCTCAGTATGTCGAAACAAATATGTGTGTGACAGAAGTGAAAAAACCGACCATTTTGGTTGTGTTTTAGGTCTTAGAAAAATAGCTAAAAGTATACAAGTTAAAATGACTACAGACAAACCAAATAGACGCACTACTATTGGTGTTGGTTACTGTTATACGGTAATTTCAGATTAATTATGGCTGATGCTAACTAAAGCTACACGTGGTAGATAATCACACTTAGCAACAATTAGCACATTCTCGTATGAGAAAGGGGTAAGAGAAAAAAAACAAATGGTTATGAGTGAAAAGTTCGACAAAACAAAATTTGCACCGCAGCAGCACTGCGCTTGTCTCTGTGTAACTTGCAGCATTACTTGCGCTGAAAGGTTTCGTAGAGTTATTAATTGATGTCAATTGCGATACCTTTTTTATTTTTATCCTATTGTTTGGTATTTTCCCTTTATCCATCCAAATTCAAAGTTATAATTTTTTTTTTGGTCAAAAATGACATATCTATTTTATTTTTTACAAGATTACTGGCATAAGATTTTGTTTACACATTTATCCTTTTACTAATCTAGTTTGTACGTAATGGCAATTTAGAAAGACATTAATATTTGAATTGTCATTTTTTAAATATTTTTATATTTTTTTGTGAATATGCTTTTCAATCACCTTTTTACTTTACATATATCATGTCGTTATAATAAATTTTTTTTTTCTCAAAAATCCTAGAAAATAGCAACCTAAACGGCTCTTATATATGTTGATTTGATGTTGTAATAGTAAGTTGATTTTGAGACTAGTCATATTATTGGGTCGGATCTTACCCAAATCCAATATAATTGGATTGCATTTTGATTTAATTTCTTAAACTCAAACCCAGACGCCTGTAATTCCATACCAAAATCCAAACCCATGTATATATAATTAAATAATAGTGTGTGTGTATGTATACATATATACTAGTAAATATATAAAATAATATTGGACATTGATATAACACTTTGAAAATAAAGAGAAGTAGTTAATTTAGTTCATAATATTGCACTTCACTTCTTGAATATTAATTTTATTATTTGAAAGTAAAAATTGGGTGTTATTTATATTATTTTTGAACTCTACATGTTTTAATAATTTTTTATTTTAGTATGTTTAGAGAAACATAACGAATATCCGTTGGATATTATAAGGTTTGAGTCTGAATTTACTTTTTAGACCCATAACAGTTTGGATTTAATCAAATTTAATAGATCTAGATTTGGATAAAAGAGATTACACTCAGCTTGTACCTATTAACATGCCTAATCAAAAGAGAGAGTAGTTTCGTAAAAAAAAAAAAAAAAAAAGAGTGAGAAAGAGTAATTAAAAGAGAAGAGTAATTATGGGAGAGTGCCAATTTGTAGTCTGGCGTCTTCAATAAACAACAATGTCATACAGCGTAAATTAAGTCAACGTAGCTTCCAAGACACTACTTAACCCCCCCCCCCCCCACAACACCAAAGAAAAAGACTCGTTTTAATACACTCCTAAGTCATGAATGGTAGCATATGTACAATTATAACCCCTTTACTATTTAGAACGTTAAACTCATGTATCCACGTAAACCCAAACTCTAAAAGCTAATAGAGTCAGATTTGCTTCGTATTTATTTGATTAACAATAAACATTTCTTCTTTTTTGATATTATAATGCTTAGTATATCAAATGTTTAACCCATGAATTAAGTGATATATCTCTCAGTTCTCCAACTCATGGAGAGGGAGGGAAAAGGGTGCGTGCTGCTGTTAATAGTTCCACAGGACAAGGGTGACGTTAAATGTAAATAATCCCCAGGACAGGAAAAAAAAAAAGGGAGATTTTAAGCTACTGATAATTTTTCTATTTAGAGCTCAATTAGGGGCGTGCTGTCTCTTGCTTAGCCATTTATAGCCTAGTATATTATTATTATTTTTTTCGTTTGAAAACAAAAGAAATTATATATTCAAGTCTCATTTCTCAAACAATGAAGCGTTTTATTAAATTCAATCTTGGACAACCAAAAGCCAAAAAGATGGCTTTTGTATACCTCCGGAGAAGAGAGTTTGGATTGCATTTTTCATGATTTTTCATGGAAAAAATACTGTAGCGATTTGATGTATGTGAGGGAAAAAGGTAATAGGAAAATGTGATCACGAAAAACGACGTAATTTTCCGACGGAAAATCGCAATCCAAACAAGGCCGAAGGCTTTTGAAAAGAGAAAAGGCAGGAAGATGGGATGGGGAGTGGGGTGCGGTGGAGGAGGGTTGTCCGGTCCGGTGTCGTCTCACAAAGGCCTACGACGCCAGTACTGAGTACTGAGTACTGAGTACCCGGCCCCTGAATCATCCACTACGTACGGCCCCGCCCCACCTTTTAATCACTCTCAGCAGTACAATTTTAGGCAGTCAGGACATTCAAAATGTTCTTTTAATCCCACTGTTCCCTTCTCATCCCAAAAATTCCAAAAGCAAAATCACCAAATCCTTAACTAATACCCACCCAAAAGGAGAGACCACTACCTTTTTTCTTTTTTCTTTTTTAATAAAAAAATACCCATTAAAATAAAGCCCACACCTTTCTTTCTTATAGCTTTCTAGCGGTAGTGGCAAGTATTCCAGTTTTCCCACCCTCCTCAACTCAGTACTCAGTAGTCAGTCCCCTCCCCACTCTTCTTCTACGCTTCCCCTAGCTAAGCCAGCGCAAACTGAAAATGCGTTTTGTTCTCCTCCTCTTTCTCCTACTCCATCTCCATTCTTGCTTTGCTGCAAGAACACCCCGAATGCCGGAGTACAAGGCATTACTCTCCATAAAATCTGCCATCACCGCCGACCCGCAATCTTCTTTGGCTTCCTGGAATGACTCCACTACTCATTGCTCCTGGTCTGGCGTCACCTGCGACTCCTATGGCCGTCACGTGACTGCTCTTGACATTTCCGGACTTAATCTCACTGGCACCCTTTCCCCTGACGTTTCCCATCTCCGCCTTCTCCTCAACCTCTCCGTCGCCGCCAACCAGTTCTGTGGTCCTGTCCCTCCTGAAATCTCCTCCATCTCCACTCTCCGCTACCTTAACCTCTCCAACAATATCTTTAACCTCACCTTCCCCCGGCAGCTCATTCGCCTCAAAAATCTTGAGGTGCTTGATTTCTACAATAATAACATGTCCGGCCCTTTGCCTGTGGACGTTTACCAGCTAACCAACCTCAGGCATCTCCACTTGGGCGGCAACTTCTTCTCGGGCAGCATTCCCGCCGAGTATGGTTCTTTTCCTAATCTCGAATACCTCGCCGTTTCCGGCAACGAGCTCGCCGGTAGGATCCCCCCGGAGATAGCAAACTTGACCAAGCTTCAACACCTTTACATTGGCTACTTCAACACTTTCTCCGGCGGGATCCCACCCCAAATTGGCAACTTATCGCAGCTTCTGCGTTTTGATGCCGCCAACTGTGGCCTCTCCGGCGAGGTTCCCCCGGAGCTTGGGATGCTGCAGAACTTGGATACCCTCTTTCTTCAAGTGAATGCGCTTTCTGGGCCGTTGACGTCGGAGCTGGGATACTTGAAAACCTTGAAATCTATGGATCTGTCCAACAACATGTTCACCGGCGAAATACCTTCCTCGTTTGCGCAGCTGAAAAATCTCACTCTCTTGAATCTTTTCCGAAACCAGCTTCACGGGTCGATACCGGACTTCATTGGAGACTTGCCGGAGCTGGAGGTGTTGCAGTTATGGGATAACAATTTCACTGGAAGCATCCCACAAGGGCTGGGGACTAATGGGAAGCTTCAAAATCTGGACCTCAGTTCGAACAAATTGACTGGAAATTTGCCCCCGAATATTTGTACCGGAAACAAGTTACAGACATTGATTACTCTGGGAAACTTTCTCTTTGGGACGATTCCTGAATCCTTGGGCCAATGCGAGTCGCTGAGTCGACTTCGGATGGGTGAGAATTATCTCAATGGGTCGATCCCAAAAGGGCTTTTGAGTTTGCCACAGCTTTCTCAAGTTGAGCTTCAGGATAATCTTTTAACAGGCTCATTTCCGGAGACGGATAAAACATCGACCACTCTCGGCCAGATTAGCCTTTCAAACAATCGTTTATCTGGGCCGCTGCCCCCGAGTATTGGGAATTTCGTGGGTGTACAAAAGTTTTTGCTTGATGGGAACAAGTTTACTGGCCCCATTCCGGCTGAAATAGGAAAGTTGCAGCAACTATCAAAAATTGATTTCAGCCACAATAGCTTTTCAGGCCCCATTGCCCCTGAAATCAGCGAATGCAAGCTCTTGACTTTTGTCGACCTCAGTAGGAACCAGCTTGCTGGTGAAATCCCAACTGAGATCACAGGTATGAGAATATTGAACTATTTGAATTTGTCAAGAAATCATTTAGTGGGAAGCATTCCGTCTCCAATAGCATCCATGCAGAGCTTAACTTCTGTTGACTTTTCGTACAACAATTTGTCCGGGATGGTTCCTGGGACGGGTCAATTTAGTTATTTCAATTATACTTCGTTTTTGGGCAACCCTGATCTTTGTGGCCCTTACTTGGGACCCTGCAAAGAAGGGATTGTTAATGGAAGTACTAAACCTCATGAGAGAGGAGCATTTTCGCCCTCTATGAAGCTTTTGCTTGTGATTGGCTTGCTTGTTTGCTCGATCGTGTTCGCAGTTGCTGCAATTATCAAAGCACGTTCGCTAAAGAAGGCGAGCGAGGCCCGTGCTTGGAAGCTTACGGCTTTCCAACGCCTGGATTTTACTTGTGATGATGTTTTGGATTCCTTGAAGGAGGATAATATCATTGGGAAAGGAGGTGCCGGGATTGTGTACAAAGGGGCAATGCCTAATGGAGAACATGTTGCTGTGAAGAGGTTGCCCGCGATGAGCCGAGGCTCATCCCATGATCATGGGTTCAATGCTGAAATTCAGACTCTTGGGAGGATTAGGCACAGGCACATTGTTAGATTGTTGGGATTCTGTTCTAATCATGAGACTAATCTTTTGGTTTATGAGTATATGCCTAATGGGAGTTTGGGAGAAATGCTTCATGGCAAGAAAGGGGGTCATTTGCATTGGGATACACGGTATAAAATTGCCGTGGAGGCTGCTAAGGGCCTTTGCTATCTTCATCACGATTGCTCGCCTTTGATTGTCCATCGTGATGTGAAATCCAATAACATCCTTTTGGATTCTAACTTTGAGGCTCATGTGGCTGATTTTGGACTTGCCAAGTTCTTGCAAGATTCAGGAACATCTGAATGCATGTCTGCTATTGCTGGTTCCTATGGTTACATTGCACCAGGTACTGCTCAAATGCACGATTTCTCAATAGTAGTATAGGAAGAGGAATTTTTGGTATTTTTCTGCTCATAATTATCTTGTTTACTGTATGAAGTTGGTAATCCCTTTTTGAAATTGGAACTGCACTGACTTTTGACTGGTAAGACTCTTTACGTTGAGATCTGACATTGATTTGTTTCCTGAATTTCTTGACTTGATTCTCCAATTTACATACCATGTGCGCCTTTATTGTATTTCCAAGTACTACTTTGTCACCTTGACTATACACTTCCTTCTTGCCTTTGAGAATATTGGCTCAATAATCATCAGTTCCTTTAGCTGTTTTCGACAGTTAATGTCTGGAGGAAAACACTTAAAATGAACATGAACTTAATGGTCCTGTAGCGTTTGACTTTCATTTATTAAGGAAAGTCATTGAAAGGACTCAATTTGATCTCCAACTAGTTAGGTAATATATTGGTGTGGTGGGTTTATTACTATTCTACGGAGTAACTTGGATGGCAAATTCAAAGCCAACAGTAATTGTCTCGGAGACTAATTTGAGTCTACAGGATATGGCTAGCATGCTAACATTTGTTTTTTCTGGTAGGTATGAATATCATGCTATTTGGTCAAAGCATTGGTGTTAAAATAATCTTTGCTTCTGATGGTCTGCTAACAGTTTCTTAATTATTGTCAGATGTACTTAGAGTTGCAATTCTGGTCTATGCAAGCAATAATTACATTAATGTGTTTCAGATTAATTTTTTTTAATCATTTTTTTTTTTAAATTGCAGAATATGCCTACACACTCAAAGTTGATGAGAAAAGCGATGTATACAGCTTTGGTGTAGTTCTCTTAGAATTAGTGAGTGGGAGAAAGCCAGTAGGGGAATTTGGTGATGGGGTTGACATAGTACAATGGGTGAGGAAGATGACCGATGGGAACAAGGAAGGAGTACTCAAGATCCTTGATCCAAGACTCCCTACAGTTCCCCTTCATGAGGTGATGCATGTATTTTATGTGGCGATGCTCTGTGTTGAAGAACAGGCAGTGGAGCGGCCCACAATGAGGGAGGTTGTGCAAATACTGACTGAGCTACCAAAGCCAGCCAACGGCAAACAGGGAGACTCAACAGACACGGAATCTCCCCCACCGGCGTCCACAGTGGAGTCTCCAAGCACAACTCCTGTGGACTCCAAAGACCATCAGCAACCACCACCACCTCAGTCCCCTCCACCTGATCTCCTTAGCATTTAAGCAGAGCTCTCTACTGAATGGTTTTTTTCCTTTTTTTTTGGGGGGGGAAGAGAGGGGGTTGGACGGGCTTGGTTGGATTGTTTAGTTTATTGTAGGATTTAGCTTTTTCCATATTTAATCTTAAGTTTCCCGGAATGGGGTTGGCCTAGCTTTTTCTTTTTGTGATCATTTGCTTTGTTCCTTTTAAGTTGGGGAGGAAAGAGGAGGGTAAAAAGGGCCTGGGTTGACTCTGTAACCTTGAAGGTAAATGGGAGCTATCGGTAAGTTTGAAAGTGCTTTTTTTTTTTTTTTCTTTTTTCCGTGTACAGTGGGAGTTGTTGGCAAAAAATTATCTTGAACATGTGATGTAGCTTCCTACTGCTCATCTTTCTTTATAACTTTATTGCAAATGTTCTTGTTTCCCTTATTTTTACCACGAAAGAACCTGGGAGAAAAGTCTATATGCCTAAAGCACGGGCGTGCAAATCAAGAGTTGTTTATGCTTCTTCGTGGGTTCTGGTGACTAGAGTGAGTGGTTAAGAGGTCGGATGATCATGCGTACGTATGGATAAAAGCGTGAATTAATTAGCTATAATTTTGTTTTAGGCCGATGATGAAAGATGGCAGGCGACCTAGTGGGAGTGCATCGAGCCCGGCGTGGCGTGCAGTGGAGAGTTGGGTGGGGGGGCATTGGGTTAGGCTTTGCTTGACAGAGAAAACTCTTCTTCTTGGCAAATGGGGTGGTTCTGTTCTGCCGCTTTCGGGATCATTTTTATTGAATTCAACCCTCAAGTACTCAACTCAACAGGGGGATTATTCTTTTGGGGTGGGGGGGAGGGAGGGGTTGCGTTGGGAAGGGAGATGAATCAATGAGTGCAAGTTTGCCTTTAAAGGAAGTAAAGAACTCTCTCCTCATTTATACAAACTCCGCTTAAATGATCTTGGACCTGACCAGTATTGGAAATAAATGCAGGATCACCATTGGGTTCCCTACATTAGTACATTTCTCTCTCTGGTCTGAAAATGTTGGGTCAAAATTTGCGAATCGATCCTGATGGGTTTCCTGCATTTATGATGTTTGCCATTTGCCCAGCACGTGATTCACTTTGCTGGCAACTCAACTCTACGATAAGCTTTTTGGTTGTCACAACTCACAACAACGTAAGCCTTTGCCTGTCCCAAAGTTTGTTGAACATTTGAGCATTAAGAAGTGGAGATTCCAAGTGTCCAAACTATCCTTACGATAGCTGTTTTCTAGTAGTAGTAGTATGAAGTAGTAAGTCGTAGAGACAGGAGTGTCTTTTTAGCAGTAGGCAATTTCTTCTTCAGTATTCTAACATTTGGATTTGGTTGGTGATTCCTAGCCATCAGAAAGCGACGTACATTGAATTTACGTGTTAGATTGGTAGCATTCAGCCTAAAATGAGGAATTGCCCGGAAAAAGGAAAGACCAGATAGTTGTTAGTTGTTATGTTGCATATTGGGTAATTAGCCATTCTCCAACCTCGGATTTAAAACACCAGAGGGAGGGGAGAGGGCCACTCTTTTATTTTTCCCTCTTAACTCACTCTCTGTTTCCATTGCCATATGAGCATTCGTCGTGTTCTTAATGATTAATGGATATCTTGACAGAAAAAGATAACGTGCTGACTAGTTTCAATCTCTTCAGGTGTTGTAACCTCAACCAAGCGGGATGACTGTCAAATGTTTCAGCAATCGCTTATGAATTCGATAAAGTTAGAGCGGGTATGGATTGCATTTTCTAGAAGTTTCAGGAGTGTATTTTTTTTTTTGGGTAGAAAAGTAGTTGTTTGTATTTCTGAAATATGTCATTGTGATGTATATGAAATAAATATACAGTGTCTATAAAAGCTAGAGATTCAAACAAAGCCTTAGAATCTCTAATACTTCAAAGACTAGCACTTGTCACTTCTTCTCCAATTATTTTTGTCCCCACCAAAATTTTCAAAGTGTAAGGATTTATGTAGTGAGAACTCAATGGGGGTACCAATTAGTACATTTAATTTATATTCAATTGGATTTGGCTGACAAATGACGTTAGTTGTTAATTTTAAAAAATAAAAAATTAATTCAAAGTGTCTAAACGCAAAGGGAACAATAAACATAATACCCATATTCGCATAGTAAATTAGATGTAATTTATGTGTACCAGCGAATGTATATTAGACATCCGTTAAAAAATTTATTTAACAATTAACACATAAATTCCTTATTAACGATAGCCAAGTAAGCACCCATTAGATAAACTCTAATATAACAATTACTACTCTCATTGACTAACCACTAGGCTTTGAGTTGGTAGTCACCATCAATGCATTCAAACCTTACCTCCGACCAATTCTTCACCTTAAAAAGTGGCTCTACTTAAAAAATTCAGACGGATGCATAGTACACCCGTCTGATCCGGTGGTGATTCAATCCTCTCTTTGTTACCCTTGAACCTCTACAAATCCTTCCCTTCCCCTAGTGTATGAATTTATCCTATCGACAAAACAAAAAAAAATTACTATTCTCATTGGCTACTTTTAGTTGTTAGCCGATCCCCTGTTGCCCAAGTTGCTGTCACACTCACCTATAGTCTACTCACCGAGTAGTGTATATACTCGGTGAGTGTATATATATATATATATATATATATAAAAGTAGTGTATATACATCTTGTAATATTTGGTACATCGTTACATTAAATTGGTGTACAGTGATGGAGCCACATGTACACGAGCGTGGGCAATTGCCACCATCCCACCTCAAGTTTAAATATCAACAGCAACAATTTATATATCAAGGTATATAATCATCCATACTAGAGATTTAACTTTACTACAAATTTATACATTGAAAATTGTTCCCCTCACCGGAGGTCCTAACCCTCTACTGTTGGTGTATACAGTACACCTTGCAATATTTGTTGTACATTCCACTGGGGTGGTGTACACCAACTCAGTAGAACGGTACACCAAATATTACACTAGTTATAACAGAAGATTCGTAGCCCTTTTAGTTTAGTTGCTTGTAAACTCATGCGTAGAGTCCTCCCTTGATTGTTGGGTAATTTTGCAAACTTGGACGCATTTATGCCTGTACGGGCTCTGAGTTAAAAACCCTGGAGAAGCTCTCAGAAACAAAACAAACCTTACTACCTTAGGGAGGTGTTTGTAATTATAGTGAGCCATCGGAGGATTTTATTGTCATTTACAAAAAAAAAAAAAGGGATACAATCTTGCAAATGCTTCTCTTGTCCGTCGATGTATTGATGTGACAAGAAAGGCAGGCCGATAGAAGACAAATTTTTGATGACTTGGCACGGCAGAAATCGTTTGATATTACAGATTGGCAGCTTATGGTCAGGAGGATGATGGGGGGCCCCTGAGACGTAATTGAAGACTAGCAGGATAGATGGAAGAGTTTTAATAGCTACTGAATGATTTGATGTGATGAAGGTTGAAAATGTTAGACGTGAAAATTTTCCAAGCTGGGCTATGTTTTTCATGATTCAACCCGCAATACAACGACATTCATGAATATCGACTATTCAGTATTCATTCATTCCTTCCCTAAAATGAAGCCACTGATCAGTATGCGTTATTAAATATGCGCCATTGACAGCAGAATATTTGCTCCTTTTGTTGAAGTTGGGTTTGTACTTCGAAGCAAGCGTTGATTCACAGAAATGGGCAGGGAAGGGATGAAGGTTACACGGTCATGTGGACAAGGGGCAGAGACGATTGCAGGTGCAATCGTCCCTGAACAGTTAATGGCCATGATTTGGCCAAAAAATTTTGTGCGATCTAAATCATAAGTTGTGCATTGATTTTCACATCGTGTGTGGGACTCGCAAAATTTTGTACTCCCTCCGTCCCACTTTGATAGTCCTGTTTTCCTTTTTCGTCAGTTCCAAATTGTAGTCCACTTTCCAATTGAAGAATGTAGTTGTATTTTAATTTTCCTAAAATGCCCTTATTCAATGTAAGTTGTTGTTACTATAAACTTACCCCATTTAATGAGAGTTGATTCTTTTTTTTGCCATCAATTCAAGTTCCCATAAAGTTGTACTCTATTTAATATGAGGGTATTTTAGGAAAATAGCAATCTAAATTTACTTTTTCAACAAAGTTAACTACTTTTTCTTAAACTGTGTGAAAAAAGAAACATGACTATTAAAGTGGGACGGAGGGAGTACTAAAATTACACGTTGTGCAAACAAAGTTACGCCATGTACAACTAAAATTACGCGCTGGTAAAAATGGCCAAAACCGCTGGGCCGGTTGCACCCGTGCCCCTTGTCCCGGTCATATTTTGTTGGTCTTTTATAAAAGACATGAAAACAAGACCTGTAATATTTCAACTCAGAGGGACAAGACAAGAGTGAGGCAATATTATAATTTTTAAAATTTTTATATAACATATTTAATAGGTTTATATTCTATTAAAATTTTTAGAAAAGTGAGGAGGTTCACCTCAACGTGGCTCCGCCATTGACTATCGTGGTACTTGATTGGATAAGAAGTTTATCGGGAAAGCATTCATCCGAATTGTCCCGCAGTCTAGAGTGGATCAAATACTAGCAATTAAGGACGTTGCTACTTCCCATGCAGGATTTTTTTCTTTTGTTTTTGTTTCTTACTTTTAAGTACAACAACAACTACTACAGCTACGTTGGATGGACTAGGATTTTGGTTGAATAGTTGTAAATGCCAAAATTGAGAAGTTGCATCATCCACATTCATCCCGTCTTTTCAGGAAAATGCAGGCCATTACGGTCTTTTTTTTTTTTTAAATGATAATGATAATATTTTTATAATTTAATTTATTATAATCTATCATTATTATTTCTTCGAACCTTTCATATTTGTGAGCAATACGGAAACATTTCAGCCAGCCAGCCTATAAATTGTGATTGACGATTCATCCTTTTTTTTGCCCTTTTTCCTTAGAGAGTGCAGTGCACAATGCCGGTGGTATTTACTTCATTCATTTCCTTTGGTTGCCGTGGAATTTTGGAAAAGTTAAAAACTGTTTTTCTGCAGTTTTCACTACTGTTTCCTTTTTCTGGGCACCCCGTGACTCAATGCAACTTCTTCTTCTCAACCGTTTATTTCTTCTCTTCTCATCGTCACACTACTGCGACTGTCATCAAAATGCGTTGAATTCCCCCTTGTGATTGATTTGCAGGTGAAGCTTTTAGCCTTCTATTTTATTGTGAAGATAAAATAAAATATATTATTGTATAATGGAACCCTGCTCCACCAAACCTAACACCACTCGATTATCCTATAGCGGGAGAAGATTCGTAAATTATTGGTGTCCAAATTGCAAAACCGATTTTGCTTTGCTCAAGAGGGAAAAAAAAAAAAAGGAACAGGAGAAATGGGTTTTGTTTGCCTATGCCTCGTAATGGGAGCATCGTACACCACTAAACGCCAGGAATAGGTGAAAGGTCCGTTGTCGTTTTTTCCGGGAATAGGATCCGACACAAAAATCATTGTGCATTTTCTGTCTTTGATTGATTGATTGATAAGTAGTTCTGTATACACAAGTGACCAGCATGATTCATAGACAAAGAACAATACAGTATATTAGTACTATACATACTACTCCATCAAAAAAAGAGATTAAAATAACTTTTTTAAAAAAAAAAAAAACGAGAACCTCGAAAAAGCCAATAAATTTTTTTCTTTTCTTTTTTTTTTTCTGGGATTTTATGGGAGGGGGGCGGAGGAGTGGGGGTTTCAAAAGAAAGAGCCAATAGACGGAATGGACAAACTGTTGGTATAAATTTATTTTCGAAGGCAAAAGTATTGCGAGCGCAAGTTTTGCAGTTTTCTTTGATTAGGTGCACGTCTCCGATGACTAGCACGCCCTGCATGAAAATGGCTTCGGCTGTCCGGCAGATGCAAAATGTACAACTCTCATGTCCCACCGCAACCATTCATTTCATTTTCGTATAATTCTCTCAAGGGGGGTAGGAAAGAAAAAGTCCTCTTCTCTTTTCTTGGTAATTAAGCAAATTTATTTAGTGATGAGAAATTCTCATTCACTTAAATAAGCTCCAATAACTGCAGCAGAATACATGTGTATTATTTGAAATGATATTTGTGCTTCTATCAAAAACGCAATTTTCAATTATCTTGTTTATCCTCTCAATCAATTATCCTTTTATCTCATATACCTTACATCACAAAAGTGTTGTAATAATTGTTTCAAATAACACATTATCTGAACACTCCCAAGTGTTAGCCTAATTGAACGCTAATTATTAGCATTGCAAATGACTAGTCTTCCCTTACAAAAACAATATAAATTCCATATCACCCTAGAAATGCGATCGGTTTATGCTACATTAGCCCCACTCTACTTTTATTATTCTAGACACATCAAAAAAAAAAAAAAAGAAACTCTTGGAATTGGTAGTTTTTTTTTTTTTGGCAAAAATTTTTTTGAAATATTTCTTTGACACATTTTCCCATTACTATTTTACTTCACATCGTGTTTGCCACTAACAGCCCTGTTTAATTAGATACAAGTTTTAATTGGCAAAAAAAAAAAAAAAAAAAATTGCTTGCATCACAAGAACATTCTCCACCCACCTATTTTTATTTCTAACTACATTTTCATCTCACATAAATTATATCATAAAAATATTATATTAATATTTTCAAATAAACTTCTATCCAAACACGCGTGGGTCAGAGAGGCATACAAAGTCCGAAAGCACAACATGCATGGGAACGAATTTGGCAGCCGTATTTGCAGAGTCATTCAATATGAGCAGAGAATGGTCATTCTCAATCTCACCGGTCGCCACGGGAGATAAATTATTGCGTCCCTAAAGGCAATAAGGGCCTCCTAGTTGGAGTCCATGGCCAGTTGGCCTTATGGCTGTGTGAGCAGCTGGGGATGAAACAAAACAACAGGTCTATGTCAAACGTTAACGTTTTCTTTGGACACCCCTACATGGTACATGGTAGTCATGATCAGTGTCTTTTTATTTTTTCCAGCTCTGCGTTGCATCACCAGATCAATGTTTTACTCTGTACAGATTTGAGATCACAATACCCTATGTGTTGTCGTTAATTCACTCGTCTGGACGTTTAGCACCACCGACAGATAATATTTGTGTTTTAGCTTTTACTACTTGGTCCCGTGTTATTATCGCCAATGAAACCTGATCAGATCAGATCAGATACGATGCGACTTCTTCATGGAACAACTATGCAATTGTCGACTATTAACTTTAAGTAATCAATGGCCATTAATCTCGATCAACCCCTCTTCCTCAAATCATGCAACCAAATAAAATAGACTTTCATGGGGCATTAGTTGGTTATTAATGGATTCAAGGATGGTTGCACACTTGGAAAAAAAAAAAAAAAAGGTGCAATTAAAGGTACTTTGGATTCCACCGCTTGTAAAACGTTGTGGCCTTTGATAAATCAAGAATGATTAACTCCAATAGTTAAGTGTTTCGAAGCTTTTCTTGACAAGAAAAGTCGTCTTGCTTTTTATTCTATATATATATATTCTGTGTCTCAAAATGGATCGAATCGACCGACTACCCCCTCTTTTCCCCTGTGTGTATCATAATTCATCGGGATGGTGTAGGACCGTTAGCAAGTAAAGAAAAGTACTCCTAAGAAAATATATTTGCTGGTTTTTCCTTTCAGATCAAAAAAGCACAGCGAAAGTATTTCAATCGGAATCGCTTTCACTCTCCAAATGAAACGGAGGAGGAGCCTACAGAAAAAGATATGACGAGAGACAGTACAGTACTCCAGGAGCAATGCACATGATAGAGCAGTGCAAAGTATGGCAAAATTTGGTAGAACATGTCCCCGAAAATTAAAGGCTATCACAAATGTGGATGGAGATTAAAGAGACATTTTAATTGCATGGAGAAAGGTGGGTTTCAAGAGTGAGTGGACTTGGATATCGCCCCAAATGTTCGTAGAACGAAAGACAATAATTAGATTTAGGGCCAAAAATATTTTAGCACCAAAACTCAAAGGGGTCAAAGGAACGGTACATGTGGAAAAATTACTGAGTCCGTTCGTTACACACTAGTTATTTCACTTGCATCAAAAGGAATAATTTCATTTCATGCTCAGCATAACATTGATTGGTGCAGCTACATTTCCTACTTTCGAGAATGTTATGCACAAATCCACTAAAATTTGTTTAGTATACTGTAACAAGACCGTTAATGCTAGCTAGCTTTCGCTCTTAAAAGATTGAGTGGTTGCAGCAGTGGGAGTAGTAAATTGGAACACCGGTAAGTGCATTTTGATATTGTAATCAAAAGGAAAAGCAGACACCATTGATGTGTCGGAAAGGCCAAAAAGGCGACATACATGACTTTTGCCAAACTTTGAACATTCAACGTAAACAAAAAAAAAAAAAAAAAAAAAGTTGGGGAGGTGTGGGGCGCAAATATCACACTAATGAATTAGCTGTAAAGTAAATGAAGCCAGATTTTTTGCCACTAAGTACTTCTAATCACACTTTTTACAGAGAGTTAGTAATAAACAAGATCCACGTGTAGTTTGAAACAAGTTGTGGACAAAATATGCATTGATAGTCAATGATGAACTCGAGCCCATAATCATGTCCATGAAAAGATTGTGACACAGGAACTCTTTGGCACCACCTAAAGTGATGGTAGACTAAAGTTTAGATGCGTAAATAGATCCATTACCTATGACAGATGCTGATTAGAATGATTAGGAAAGGAGCCCAGATGGCCAATCTACATTTTGAATTTTGCCATGCAGATATATATAAAGGAAAAAAAACAAAAGTCAGAGAAAAGATGGGCATTTGTGGGGTCAAGAAAAAAAAGGGATTCAAGAGAAAAGTGCACGATGGCTGGGATACACTGATCATGAAAGAAGCAAATTAAGAGCAGCTTTAATCATTCCATTTGGTGGCTCGTGACTCAGGAGCTTGCTTTTTACTGCCAGAGTTTATCATGAACTGAGCTTCGCATGTAGTACAGTATTATTCAAGGGGCAATTAACTGCAGATCGCTCATGAGTCAAAAGCTTAGAAATTCTCAAGTACACGTTTTCTCATCATTTTTAGTTGATGGTAATGATACCCACGACAATTATGTATAGACCCCGCTCACTTGGGACTTGGATAAACAGATATGGGATTTTACGAAGGTGACTAAAAATGGACGGATTTTCTTGCAGTACCCGCGGACCTTCTTCTATGAGTAATCTCCAGTTGAGCTGCACCTTTCAACATTTGCTGACACCATGTAGGACTTCTTGCTACCTACCTTAGTTTAGATTGGATCAGTATTGTCCTATTTGGGTTCCCATCAGCATTGGGTAAACCCACTTGGTCCATCTATTTGTCGTATTTGGATAAGCCCAATCAGGCCATTCAAAAAATACTTTAAAAAAAAGAAAAATACACGAATTGAGATTTAAAAACCGAAGAGGAAAAAAGAAGATTTGAATCTATAACGCTTTGTTGTGTCACAAAATCAATAATTTGTAATCTCTTATGCAAATTTTTTTGCTAATTAATAATATGTTCTAATCATGAGCGAAGGTCAAGAGACACAAGGTTTGAACCTAAACTCATTTACTACTAAGATTGAGATTCCGAAGGGTTTAGCTACGTCCTGTAAAAACTTGCTACAAGCAGGCAACTTACTACCTCTTTGTCTCCTCTTCTTATATAGTTGATGGACTTAATTTCATCGTATAAGAGACGGGTCAGTGGGCAAGTGAGTACCTGTACTACGGTCGTATCAAAACCTAAAAACTTAAAGAAGAAGGAAAATCAATCAATAGGACACTATCGAAGTTTAAACGTCACAGGTCTCCCGCCTAAACTCGTTTATTACTAAGATTGAGATTTGAAGAGCGAAGTTTTTGAATTCATATTTTACATGTAAATGTAATCTAATTTTATATTAGTCTTTAAATGTAATTTAGTTTTATATTAGTCTTTAACAATCAACCGTATTTGTGATTTCGGTTAAAATGAAGTACTGATCTCTCAAATGTAGTTACATATAATCTGTAAGGTATAATTACAAAAACCTCCCTTGATTTCTTTGACAATTTCACTGGCCTCCTTGAGATTTATAAAATTACATTTACCTCTCTTGGTAGAATTGTGGGCCTGATTACTTTCATCACATGGGAAAAAATTACCCATATACTCTTAAGACATTATGTCTTATAGAAACTAATATCTAACGATTGAGTAATTAGAGCACTAATTAACTATTAATAACTAATTAAAGAAAATAACTATTGAAAATTTCTTTAATGATGAACAGTGACTTGTAATTATAAAATAAAGGCTAATCGATATACTAAATGATGCTATTTTGTGATTGATAAAACTTTAACAATGATAAAAAACCAGTTAAACACACTGTGACAAAAAGAGCTTTGGTAAAATAAAAAAAAAACACGGGGTAAAAAAAAAATTATTCGTGAGAAAATTTTCTTTGGAACTTTTGAAATTGTAATAGTTGTAAAATAATTTCGTGAAAATAAAGAAGAAAGAAGAAAAAAAGGTAAAATTTAAAAATTCATTCTGTTCAAAAATCACAAAAATCATAACAAACTTGATGTTAAGAACGATGACTTGTCTGTTTTACTGAATCTTGTGATCATTAATGTAATTTTATCATTTATTTGTGTTGTCCAATGCATTGAATGTGAATATTTTGAGTAATGAAATGTGTGTTAATTGTTTCTAATTTTTAATTGTTTCCATATTTTTACTAATACAACTTATATATATGTATAAGGGGTAGTTATGTAATAAAGATTTCATCTCTCCTTAAAATATTTTTTTAATGTTACTTTTTCTGATTTGGACTCATTTTGTTACTACATCATTAACTTCAAGGGAGGCTCGTGTAATTTTGCGAACCTAAAAGGAAGCTAGTGTAATTGTTAAAAACCTTAGGGGAGGTATCTGAAATTATCCCAATTAAAAAATCTACCGGGCTTGAGCTAGAAACCACCTATCAATTACCGAAAAGATGATACCAAGAAATTGAACTGATGAAAATCCATCAGAAGTTACCAAGAATATATTGAAGATGAAGAAAGTTTAGATCTATACTAACATGCTCATTCTCAATTACCCCGGTGAAGTACACCAAAAGTCCATCCATCAATCTTAAAAGAACACACTTCCCCCCCTTTAATTTTCATGTTCTATGGTAGGAGGGAACAAATATGAGGGAGCGAGGTAGGACAAAATCTTTGCCTTATTTTTCTGATTTGTGTACACTGCAAGGCTGTATGCACTTCTGATACAACATCGGATTCAACAACTTATTCCAGAAACCGAGGCCTTGACTGAAGAACAAGAGGCACCACGGTAATAACGATCCTGAAGAAGGTAATTTAGTTGGCCGTTTCATTTCGTTGCAAATGAAATCCCCTTCTCAATGCTTCCAGCTAATTCTTTCTTTGCTTTCTCCAAGCCGGCCCTGCAAAAATCAGAACACGGTAAAGACAAGCAATTCTCTTGAACACGGACAAATATGTCAGACCCATCCGATGCACCATACTGGCACAGGCATGCAGATACATTGGAGAGAACAACAGCATGCACATTATCTCATTACATAATTGGATAGTAAGTATACTTAAATTAGGCTGACAAGCACTGAATAAAGGTAAAATGTAATTTTCGAATGTGCAGATACTATCTTTATTTTGAGATGATGAGCTTGTGCTAGTGGTGACTACTTTGATTAGCACGTCAGAAGGACCAATGATTCAGAAAAAGCATCATGAATTATATCAACAACCAATAATATGAGAATCAAGTATTTATTAATAATACTGTTAAATGCCACCTTAGCATAAAAAAGCAAGCATTTCTCCTCTATAAGCGTCTTTACCGTAGCTTTGTGGTTTGAATGGACAAATCACACAAGAAATTGGTTTGTGGGTGGGTGGGTGGGGGAACTGAAGGGTACACATTGAAACAATGAACTGCCAGCTTTCATCAGATTGAGTTGAGATAGGTCTACTTAATTGGTTTGGCAAAGTGATATAAGATGACGAATTAGTCGGAGGACAAGGTTAAAAACTTCAGCAGTCCATAGGGTAGGAGGGCTGATAACACAGCTTAGAAAGAACATTAGGACAAAAAGATGGAAGATAATCTAAAATATTAGTTAATACAGACCTCTCATACTCGTTTAGTGGACCAAGTGGGTATATCTCCTCAATCCCATTACAACCAAGCCGTACTCTGGTTGCAAAGAAAGGAAGCTCAGTCACCTGAAAAGAGAATGATCAACCAATCAATTACAATAACATCATGAAGAGTGTTTATGAATCCTAGATAAGTGATGATAGTGACATGCCTGAGATGACACAAATGCACACTCGACAACACCAGCATCTCCTCTCAACCCCCGTAAACATGCATCTGCAAATTTAACAGCAGCATATGCCTGAAAATAACCAGCAGGCCTTTCTCAGCACTATCTCAAGAGCCAATGTTGTTTAGTAGTAACAGAATAACAGTTAGTAAAACAAGGACTGATAACAATGCCTAACCATTGAGAGAGTAGCAGATCCTGCACCAGCTTTGGCCTGAAAGGGATGCAACAATTATATTAAAATACATACAGACGTCCATTGTGTACATGGAACAATTTATTCATGCCATTATATAACAGTTCATATCACTATTGTTTCTTGGCTGCCAAACGAAAAATAAGTATAGATATTCGTTGAAAACCGTGCAGCCAAAATTCTACAGAGACAAATTTCTCACTTTTTAATACTAAAATATTAATTAGTCTATTTCCAAAATTTCGCGCCACCAGCCATTACTAAGAGACATCCACCTATATATATTTAGTCATTCGAAATTTTAGTAACGTCACCTTAAAGAACTTTCAGCAATTATTCAAAAGTAATTTTCACAAAACACATCTTGTAGAGAAGTGTAATTATTAGACAAAGCTTCAACAGTTCATTTGAGGACGATGTGTAAGTGAGGTATTGCTTCTTTCCATATCCTTACTCTTGGGTTTTCTTCCCTTATTTTAACCTCACGGAAAATTGACTAGGTCCTACAACTATATGCATTCAGTCTCCACATTAACACAGTCAATTTTTAGCTCTCTCCAGCATGGTATAGAATGCAGAAGTACAAGTTAACTTATGTTGTGTGCTCTCCAGATTAACTAAGTATCAAATGCGCCAAAATGAACCCACAATGTTTCTAGCAGGGAAGTTGAACAAATCCCAAGCTTGCTGTTCAGCTTAACAGATTTCCTTTTCATTTTTTAAATCGTTGTCTACACAAAATCTTTACGCAGGCACACCAATCTAATAAAAACTGAAATCAACAATTTGCATATCCCAGACTTTGGCACTTTCCAACTAAAGGCACTTAGGACCAAGCTTTTTATACATCTTATTTACGTCAATCAAACAAGATTATCCAGTTGAAGAAAGGGCAAGTAAGGCAAACAAAGAGGTTCGACTATGGTTCTGAGTGGCATCTCCTAGATTTTAACCTAAATGCAACTCTCCCTTCATGCCAGCTCCACAGCTTATGAATTTCTATATGGCAACAGATGAAACTGAACTCGTTAAACCTAAGCTCTTCATTTATGACAAAACATAATGAGCAAGTATGACTGAACAACATTGTATCAAGCATAGAAATGACTGATGCACTGGAGTACTAGGCATTTTTTACGAATACATCTAACAGCCGTCACTGCTGCAGTTAGAAACTCAAGCACAGACTTCACATTATATAAATGGGAAACCTTCTTACCTCAACAACTTCAGTTCCACCATTCTGAATTCTAGAAGTCAGATGCTCAGTTTCTTCTACAGTAAAAGAGCAAGGAGGTTTAACCTGTTTTACATGAGACAAGTTCCATTAACATAAGAAGGGCTAATAAAGGATAGAGAGAGAGAGAGAGAGAGAGAGAGAGAGAGAGAGTTATTGCTATTTAAGTGAACTTATAAGCTATTCAAGAAGTTATATTGACCTGTGACAGCAGAGGTAAAATTGTAGCTCCAGCATGACCCCCTACAACTGGAACATCAACTTCCCTAGGATCAAGCCCCAAAACCTCGGCCTTCAGATGATGTAAAAGATACAATATAAGATAGAGAATCCTAAGAATGATACAAATCTAATGACATATGTGAGAGAGAGAGACAGAGAGAATAAACGGTTGGTTTATATATCAAAAGGAATAGCTACTGAGTCATGCATACCACAAATGTATTGGATCTAACAACATCAAGCATTGTCACTCCCAAAAGTTTCCTGGGGTCATAGATGCCGGCCTTCTTGAAAACCTCTGCAGCAATGGGAACTGTGGAGTTAACAGGGTTACTAATTAAGTTGACAATGGCTTTCGGACAGCACTTTGAAATTCCTTCACATAGAGTCTTAACAATTCCAGCATTGATATTAAAAAGATCATCTCTAGTCATTCCTGGTTTCCTAGGAACCCCAGCAGGAATGATCACAAGGTCCATGCCAATAAGGGCATCCTCCAATTGCTCTTTCCCTAGAAAACCACGCACCTGGAAATGTAAACCAAACATTAGCAGTCTATGCCAAATTGAACAATTTAGAACATAAGAACTTATATAGCACAAAAAGGGACATCTCAATTTTCACTCATCGTTGCTTTGAATTTCATGTTATCAAATTCCTGATCCCTGGATGTACCAACAAAGTTAAGTTGAAGTGAACTAAGTTGTACCAACAAAGTAAACCATACATGAGACAATGCTACCATGTTACAGTCTTTTCCCATACCTTAAGGCCACATATGTGACGAAGAGGCATTGGAGAATCATAAAGTGGATATTTGCTAAACATACGAGACACAGAATATTTACCCATATTTTCTCTTTCTTCATTAACTTTCACATTTTTAACATTGTACAATGACGACAATCTATTAACTCTTGTCTTCCCCTATGCTGATTTCAACTGCAACTCTGTAAACTGACGCAAGGTTTCTACTGACACAAAGTTCCTTACTCTACAAAGTACCGCGGGTGGAACAACTCATTCAAGAGCTTCCATCTCATCTCTCTCTTTCCATTAACGATTAACATCGATTTCTTTGACAAGCGGGTACATGAGATACACATTAACAAATCAGCAATTTGGTTATTAATTAACATGGGAAATTTACCACTGCACCGGTGTCCATGTGACTGATATCTGCGGTGACTCCAGGAGTGTTGACCACATCATAGAGATGAAGAACTGAGACCAATGGATTCATCTTCATGAGCATAGCGAGAGGCTGCCCAATGCCTCCTGCAGCTCCCAAGATCGCAACTTTAAACCCAGGTGAGCCCCCTTTTGCCCTGCAATTCCCTGTTCTCAACCCACAACTTCCCTCCACCTTTATAGCCCACAAAAGCCAAGAGAAATTTTTCCCATTAAAAACCCAAATTAAAATAAAAATCGACTTCTTTCAAAATCAATTTTCAACGACCTATCAAGAAAGGCGGAAGCTAAAGCCAAAAAATTCATAAAACCAAAGCTAATTAAGGAGGAAAGGAGAGAAAACCACCTGGGAAATGGCTGGAGGGTTGAGGTGGGCTGAAATTCTGGCAATTCTTTGCTTAACACTTGCCCCGGACTCCATGCTGGTATCGTTTTTGCTCTATTTCGTTAATAGTGCACGATGGGGAAGGACTAGAAGCTCCTTGGCGTGTTTCTTATGCAATCAAATTTGGAAGAAGAAGAAGAGAATAGTCGTGGAGTGTAGGCCAAAATTTCTGCACTCAATATATAATTCTCCTTATAATTCAAGCGGAATGGAAAAAGGAAGTTGGTAGAGATACATCCAATGAAGAAGAGAAAGGGAATTGAGGCCGAGAACGCATATGATCACGATTGAGCTTGTTGGGATGTGTGAAATTGGATATGTGTCAGACACTGTTCATTTTCATTTATGTATGGGCTGTGGCCTGTGACTGTTAATTAATAGAGACTATTTCCATTTTATTTTGCGGAAGACGTGGTTTATGTACCTTTATTATACACAGCACTTATTTACGAGCGTTTGATAAAACTAAAATTTAAAATTTAAAATTCAGTCTGAATTTATTAAATTATTAAATACTAATTCTAATACATTTGAATATATATCGCATTCAATGAATAGATTATCACTTAATTTTATAGGCAAAGTTTATCTAAAGAATTTAGTGTCACTCAATTAACTCAAATGCTCTATTTTTTGTTATCAAATGCATTTTAACATATTAAAATTTGAATTCATTAAATTTAAATATTGAATTGAGTTATTAAACGGGACATTAGAGTTAATATTACGTACGCTAACAGCAGCTAACAATATATACGATATCATCATCAAGTGCATGACAGATGATGAACAAAATTTTTTTATACTTCAAATTTAAATTTAAGATGAATAACGGTGTATATACTATTTCTTTACTTTACACGATGAGATGTAGAAGATCTACTAGCTGAGTCCAGCTTCTTACTTAGCCCAAATCATAACCCTCTCCATGAAATTACACAATGTGCAAAGTGGTTAGTTCTTTAGTTTACACAGTTACATGGAGCTAAAGCTTTGCCAATTGCCAGAGAAACTACTATTCTTGCAGCAAAATTAAGCAAATTGTCTGACTTCGAAAAGAAAGAGAAGTAACGCGAACTTTCTACAGAAGCGGGCCTTCTCTGGACATATTTGTAATTGGACCTCAGCAAATATAAGCCCAATGGAACTACGGTAGCTAAACATTTGGGCTGCTGAAATGGACACAATGTCAGGTGATGAGTGACGTCTTGGGTTCGACTGGCAAGGCAAGTTCATTTCTTTCCTTCCTCCCCGTAAAAAACTGGAACAAGATTTCTACAAATTTTTTTTTAATATAAGACATTTCTACAATTGTCGAAATTACCAAATTTATCGCTCTAGATGATTGAGTTTTATCATGCCACACTATATATTTTCATTGACAAGTGAATCCAAAACATAGTGGAAGATGGTGTTCTATGGCAAAATTAAATTGGCAAATATGCCAAATATAATTATTTAGAAAAAAAATACTTATAGGCTTGAAACTCAGACCTCTCACTTACACCTCTTTCCCCCACAGTAGCAGAGTTAAGACCCTATAGTAAAGAGATGCAACGATCAATTTCAACATAAATCATGCTCTCAGATTTCTATAAAAAATATATATAATATGTATTTTGATTTAAAGGCCAAATCCTTTTTTCCCATTAGAACGTCGTTAATGTTTAATTTGGAATAGATCTAAAATTTTTATTAGAGATAATTAATAAAAAATCTTATTTTTTTTTTTGTGAGGGGGGGGAGTAAATGTAGAATAAGAGGGGAATAAATAAAACTTCAAAGGATCATCTATATAGAGAAAGGAATTTTCTTTAATTTAAGAGGAGGCAATACAACTGAAAAGAGAGAATTTTATAAAATTCAAGGGGGGCAAATATGGTGCAGATTTTAATTTGTGCTTGCCACACTATCTAACATCAGCATTATTTGATACTAATATAGCCATGTTGGGAGCATTTATTCAATTACAATGATAATAATGATTTATTATCTAAAAAAAGATAGGAAGACACAAGAGAGTGGGGAGTTTCTAGAAAAAGGGGAAGTGTCGACAATGGTGGTGCAATTCAAGGGGGCAGTTGATGAGTGTTTTTCAGACGATTCAGGGAATCATTGACGTCTAAGGCACACTACCCATTCTGTCTTTGTCAAAGATGGTGGCTGCTTCATCTACACTTGATATTTTCTAATTCAGATCTACAACCAGCTCATTCTTGGTTAAACAATTAGTCCTTCCATACGTGATTAATTAATAGCTTTCCTGTATACATACAGTAGGATATTCTTTTTCTTTCTCCCTCTTTTCTTTTTTGGATCTTGTCATCCCCGATCTCCAATGGTCCGATTTAAACGCGTCACGTGATTAGTGAATGAATCAATAATGTCTCATGGGATAACATCAAACTGATTTAGATTTAATTTTGATTAGAATACGATGATGTAAAGCAATTAATATCTTATTATCTTAACAGCAGTGTAGTATAATACGTTAAACATGGATGGATTGCAAGTCGCCCAGTCTGGGTTCGGTCCGGTGGTTGTAGCCCAGTTGGGTGAGAGCCACCAACCAAGGATCGAATCCCAGTCGTTACCATTGATCGATGATGTCGGGCAGCCTCTCGCGGTCACGCAGTGGGATTAGTTGGGGCGTACGGTAACCAGTCCTCGGCCCCAGATACCCACTGTGATGAAAAAAAAAAAAAAAAATGGATGGATTGCAAGTCAATATAGCCGACCCTGGATTGTCTTGGTTTCCAAAGTCATTTCCTGCACAGCGTAGACGACGTGGCATCATGGCCTGCTTCTCTCTCTCTCTCTCTATATATATATATATATATTCTGGATTTTGCAATTGGCTGCATCAATAGTGTCGTCGTGTGCTAGATTTGGTTTTCCTTTGATTCAAGATTCATCCTTAGCTAGTAACTGGAGCAAAAATTTCATTAGACGGCGAGGATGAACTGAGCAACCCTACTAAGTAGACCTTAGTACAACCAATCAAATCTTCTTTCTAAATCGAGAATCCAATTAAGCATGGTCGTGTTATAAAGGAATATAATGGCAAGAATAGTAATCGACATAACAAGACAACTGAAAGCCTGCATTTTGCGCGCATTTGCTTCCTGACGGACTTTAAATTTCGAAGTTACGTTACTCTACTTTTCCATGAGAAAACGACTGACATTCAATTAAGGTCATGGGTACATCATATATACAGGGCGCAATTTTCAGCTATTACCAACTTAGCTTCACTTTGGCCACGCTAACAACATTATGATCAACTTAGACCCCGTTTAATGATTCAATTTAACATTTAAGTTTAATGAGTTCAGATGTTAACATGTTCATATACATTAATAACTAAAATAGAACATCTAAATTAATTAAATGATACTGAATTTTCTAAACAAAACTTACTCCAAAAAAAAGTGACCAGTGATATCACTTATCATGTAATTTAAATATGGATTAATCTTTCCTACACTGTCATCGTTGGATGAATGACAACTATGCAAAATTTAAATTTGAAATTCAACTTTTCGCACATGTTATGAATCAAACGGTGATAGTGCATACATTGTCAGTGTATATAAGATATACTCATTTAATATATATATTCAAACATATCAAAATTTAATACTTAACGAGTCAACAATTTAATGGACTCAGATTTTAGTTTTCAAATTTCAATTTTATCAAATGTACCCTTACTATAGCTTCTTTTTTTTTAAGAGAAATGTTATTTGCACTTTCATTTTTATTAATTACATTCTTACTATCATTTTAATCATATAGTTTTCTTTTAATAGACTATATGATAAAACAAATGCTAGAAGAGCCAATAATAAAAAATGGAGTGCAAATTATATTTCTTTTTTTATTATGTTAATTATAAATTTTTTAAATTTAAGAGAAAACTCCAAACCTTACAAAATAGAAAGGGAAGGGCTTGCAACTCAATATAACTAAATAAAAACTACTCTAATATGATATCATTTGTGAAACTTTGGAGGAAATAGCGTTAAGCTCAATTTTGGAATGTGATGAAAATCGAAACTATATCCCAGAAACAATTTTGGAATATGATGAAAATCGAAACTATATCCCAGAGTACCTTTTAGACACTCCGTTTGGATTGACCATTTTTTCAAAAATAAGTTTTTTAAATACAATACTACAATAATACATAATAACTCAAAAAACATCTCATTCATACAATATTTCAAATATTTCAAAAAAAATTTCATATATACTGCTACAGTATTTTTTTCAAAAACACTCTAAAAAATAGCTAATACATACGGAAGGAATGGAGAGTAGCATGAAACTCCAGCTTCATTCAGCTTTAGCATCTTGTAGTACTAAAAAGTTTCGAGTCCAGAAGTGTTGAAGAGGGACAAGGAAGAATAATGAGCAGATGATATTATGATCGATTGGTTGAATGAGACCACGAAGGCGAGAATTTGCGTCTCGCCCATTCACTAGAATACGGACCAATATGAAAGTTGAAAAGGGCCCATCACCGGCCTTCCATGTACCTTTTCTTCTCCTACTCGTTTCCTTCGCGCGTACTTATCAATCCCACTCGCCGCTTTTTTACAAACCTTCAAGTGTACCATATTACATCACCAACCTCCAATAATAACAACAATAATTCCTTAAAACATAAAGGAAAAATCGTTTCCATCACATTTTATCAAATAAAAATTTTCATTATTTACTTAAAAAGGCGATTTTACGTTTCTTATAAAATCAAGACTATAAAATTTAATTTGAATATAAGTTTTTATCATTTTTTTATTCTAAATTCATCACATGACTCACATATAGTCACTTTTTTAACGATAAAATGATTAAATATTATTTATATTTAAATAAATTGCTTTATTCATATTTTTTTTACCCCTTGAAAAGTAAAATTTGACCTAATCTATGTTTATTTTTTCTCCAAAAAGTGAGATCTAATTTAATTCATATTCATTTTTGTAACTAATAAGGTAAAATCTAACTCTTTTATACATAAAAAATATTGAATATATGTCACATGATGATTTCTGACTAAAAAATGGGCAAAAACTTAGGTTAAACTAAAATTTTCTAACTTAAATTTATAAGAAACGTAAAGTTAATATTTTAAAAATAAAAAAAAATATATATTTATTTAACAAAATATTAGAGATATTTTGAATATTTTTTAAAATAGAAATTGCAAAAAATTCCCAAAAGTGCCTGGCAGGAGTCGGTCACGGATTTGTACTGCATATGCGAGTGGACAAAACTTGAAAGGGAATTCAACTGGCCGACCCGGAAGGCAAAACAAGAAGCGTGAAATAGAACAAGTCGCATGGACAAAATGTCTATTCCTCTTCCGGGGCTGGGACCCTTCTTTTAAGAACCCTCCCTTCTCTCTGCCCTCCCTCCTTCAGCTCTCAGCCACTCTCTTTTTCACCATCCCATAGCTTCCCCTCTCTACTCTCAACTCTCCATTTCTCTCTCTTCTTTCTCCAAGGATACACATATGTATCCTTTTGCGTGATGTATATCAAATCCCGCTGTTGGCCACAAACAGAAATAAGAAAAGAGGGGTTTGTGTAACAGTAGAAGAAGAAGAAGAAGAAGAAGAAGAAGAAGAAGAAGAAGAGGGAGGGTGGTTGGTGGTTGCATTTTAAATAATTATGCAAAGATGGTTGAAGAAGATGAAAATTTCGCTTCACAACCATTTACTTGTTTACTGCTAATATTATTACTAATCCCAGAAGCCAACTTGTTGCACTGGTTCAAGAAAAAGAAGGATTTACAACTGGTAGTACTACCACTAAAAGGTTTAGCAAAGTTCTCTTCTGGTGGTCGAGGACGTTCAAGTTGGTGGGGAAAACTCATCAACAAGTCCAAGAAGGGTTCTTCATCAGTTCTAGTAGGGGGCTCTTTGTTGTTATAAGGCCTCTGCAACCTCCCAAGCTAAAGAAAGAGGCAGACAGAACGGAGCCAGGCAATACTGTTTTGGGTTTCTTTTCTTAATTAATTTACTTACAATACTCTCTTACTTCCTTCATGTTATCGTCATTTTATTTTATTGATCAGATGCACAAATATATTACTCCCCTAGTTCCATTCAGTTTTTTTAAGTTCAAAGAAAATTAATATTCTTGAGAGTCTTTGCTTTGTCTGAGTATCATGATATTTTCGATCATTGGTTATGCAACAGATCGTACTGAGTAGTGGATATTCCCACAAAGATAGACTCCTATAAGAATATCAACACTATATACGGTATTCTTACTTGTTTTTCTGGTATATTATATTAATGGAATTTTATTTCGTAGACTTGTAGTTCTGAATCTGCCATTTTAGTATGTAATTATGTATAGGGTTTGCTTTTAACTGCCAATCTTTTAATGTTTGCTTTTCTGCTTGTGATTTTCATGATACGTATCGTGACAGGGCGAGGACACTGACAACAAAAGATCGAAAATACAGTTGTAGAACAGCAACCTCAAAGCTTACCGTTTACTCTGACAAAAAGGAAAATTGAAAAGAGAAATATCACCTTCATCTTAATTCGGTTATATGGCCTGTGCATTCTATAGTTTTTACGTCGCATATGTTTTTAGTTTAGTAGTATTGTTATTTTCCCGCTGAACGTTTAAGCATCTAATTCTATACAAAGATAGGTATTAGGGCAAGCACAGGATTTTTGTCATCCATTTGTTTTTTCCACTTAATCGGGAAATCTGGAAATGCCGTGTTATAAGTTTGACATGGGAGTACTTGACAACCTTATTCTTTTTTTTTTTTTTTTTTTTTTTTGAGCTTATGAGAAATACTTTTTCCATTCTTCCGTTAGGCCATGCGCTGGTTTCAGGGCTTTTCTCTATTACTGCAAGGAGATCGTGGGGCAAAAATTTGTTTAATTGTTAATGTTTATCGAAATTCATGATTGCTTGTGAAATCCTCTCTCTCTCTTCATGCTTCATATCATATTCATCAAGAAGGAATATTGTTTCACATAGAAGCACATAATCAAATGGATACCTTTTTTTTTTTTTTTTTGAGGAAATACATTCCTTGCTTTTACTAGAATTAAAGTGATTCTCGACAATCACAAAATCATGATGCGTCCTTTATTCGCCTGCTGTAGGAGCTTAATCCCCTTGGTTTCTGTAAATTTGCAATTTTGTTTTGCATATCAACATTTTGTCTTCGAAAGATTCAGATATAAGAGTTTACTTGCTATAAGCTAGAGTTAGCATATAAAGAAATGCGTATTCTTAAGACATGACGAGACATGTATTAAGAACTTCTTTCAAAGGTTTATACATTTGCGAAGTAAAAGTTTTCCTGCGTGTTCATGTACTTGTGTTGAACTTCTCAGATTATTTCCCGTGTCATCACTCGGAATACCAAGACCTAGTACCTTTACTACTGAAGCCAATATAATAGCGAGTAATGAGGTAGTGTTCTTTATCTGTCCTGGGACAGAACAAACATGCAAATGAATTTCGTGTTTTGTTAGTTCATAACAAATTCGAAGCTATTCTTCCGCAGATTTTTTGGGCAACCCGCGTCTGGTTCAACTTAATCCTGGGCACACGACAATCTTTAATCTTTTACATTAAACTTGCAACTCAAATAGGGAAAAAAAATCTAAAAGTTAATATGTATGTGGGTCAAACGCCACTAAAATGGCATGCTCAGGAAAAATGTTCACTGATGTCGTTTCCGGTGTCAACTAAAATGCTGTCATCACAAACTTATGTTTCCCATGTTTATTAGGAAATAGCAACTAATAAATATTAATCCATCACTGCCTTTTCGCATTCTAAACCAAGAAAAGTGTATTACATTGTATGTGTTGCTTCATGATCTGTATATTCTCAAGCTTCAACTGCAGTCTTACGTGGTGGAGTGGTAGGAATACGGGTGCAACATTCACGAAGTAACTTTAGATAAGAACCTCATAATTACTCTTAGGTCAACGACAGGACAAAATTTTCCTTTGATCCCATTGAAAACCGTAATGCATGCATGAGTCTGTTTCCTTAAAAAGAAAAAAGAAAAAAGAAAAAAGAAAAAAAAAAGCAGCATGATCAAATGCTTTGCTGAATAGATTCCGATAATTTGTTGAATGTGGAAAACAAGTCCAGGGGAGGGAAGATCAATTATTGGTTCTTTAACTAGTTAGCATCATTAGGGACAAATGTCAAATAATGTGGCCGAGACCATTCAATTTGGAACTTTTTCCTGCTGCCAGCCCTGCTAGCTTTGGCTTTCTGCATTTCCAAGGCAGGGAATGGAGGACATGTCAGGTGGAAACGGAATGTTGTAAATGTCTTGGTTGTTGTGAGGAGAATTGTTTTAAACAGGACTAGTTTCTGAAGCACAACTGTCGTCCTTTCATCTCTGGCTTGTAAGCAGGAAAAATGCCAGATTAGAAGCTTAACTAGGTCGGTTTCAGTTCAACTAATCCTATATTTTCCCCACATCGGATTAGACCATAGTTCTTGGTCATACTACGATGATGGGTCGGGTATCGGACCCTGATCACCCCATCATTACACCCGCAAGTTTTTCTGAGAGTCAGGGATCTATACCACATAATGAGAAAAGATTACACCTAATTGAGTAACCCAGAAAAAGAAACAGAAAAGAGCTGTTACCGTAACATGCATTTTTAGTAGCAGACGACAGGCGATCAGTGACGGTGCTGCAACGGCATGTGGACGAGTGGATCAGATATCAGAGCCTTGGAGTCTTGCTTATAATAACATCGCGTCGTGTTCTCTCGTCTTTATAATAATTAAAAATTTTTTTTTTGCGGTTAACTTAATATGGGCCCAAAATTGAAGAAGATGCCCAGACGCTTTGAATTGGGGTATGGATTTGACCAGTGGCGACTGCGCATTTTCCTAGTACTGGACCATGCCCGACTTAAATTTCTGAGCACAAATTCTGGTGTTTTTTGTCGTCCTCAGTCTCAATATTTTCTAGCATTATATGCTAGAAACAACACATTCTTAAGATTGGTAGGAGGGCGCCATTAGAAACAACATTCTTAAGATTGGTATCCCTCCTTGAATCGTTTTGAAAGTTATGATATAAAAAATCAATATTTTATGTACTTAAAATTTTATTATTCATGAAAATATATGCAAACAAAATTTGAAAATGCAATTTTACCAAAAAAAAAAAAAAGAAGAGTAAAGCTCTTCACATTAAATATTTAATTTCTAGCATTATATGCTAACAGATAAAATTTCAAGTCATTCCAAGAATTTATTTTTCTTTTTTGGCTAAAAATTTTAAAAACAAAATCATCAAACTAAATTCATGAAGTATAAAGTATCTCTTAGTTTATATATTATGTACTTACATCTCCAGAATTGCACTAATGATTTAATTATAATTTTACAAACTCTAAAACCAGTATTGAATTTTGCAAAATTAGATAATAAAATCATATGATTGTAAGAGCAATGCAATGGGTTTCGAAGATAAAAATCCTTTATTTTATTTGTTGGCTCATGAACTCACGTAGATGGATCAATTTTTTATTCCTAAATTAGCAAAAATTCATACTTAATAAGTATGCGAACCGCGAATTGTCTTATTATTATGACGACTCATCAATCAGATGATACATATCCTTTTAAACAACTGTTCAAGGAACAACCAACCCTTTCTCTCACCCCCAATCGCCGTCAGACCTAACCCATCATTTGTTCCATTGATGCTGTTATTAAATTTCCAATCCTTTTGCAAAACAAATATAGGAAATCCACGATCGTGAATGAGTTATAAAACTGATGCATCATCTTGTTTGGTGGCTAGTGCTGAGCGTAAAAACGAATGATACTGTGTGGTTCCAAATTGAATTCCAAACTGAACCACCAAAAATTAATCAGGTGCGGTTGATCATTTGATTATTGAAGTTCGTGCTAATCAAGATTTACCTCACCCACTGCACCAAACACTTTTGACCATCTGAATGTGTTCTCTTGCCTAACCGCACCATCTTATACACTCGAAAGAATGTCAGTCCTTATATTTTTTCGAATGAAGAACATTTGATATATACAGATTCCCATGCACGCTTCTTCAAAGTATCAGTAAATTCATCAAGAAGCCATTGATTACGTTACAAGAGAGAGGATCAGGTTTTTCGAGTTACTTGGACGGACTATCCATGTTTAGAAAGATGACAAAAACTGGTGCTGAGCATCAATCGCCACTGGGAGTAGTAGATTAGAATTTAGAACACATGTTGGGGCGTTCGCCTTTGCCCTCTGGGGAGCTGAAAAGCGTAAAATTAGTACAAATGGGAAGATCGTCGGGTTCTTTAGTAGAACAACTTTTGCTTCACGGCGACGTTGACTTTGAGTTGCTTTGTCCGTTCCTCACTTTGCAGACAGCTTCCTCTTAAAATTTGTTTATCAAATTCTCGCAGAACACAGAAACCCGAAGCTATCCATCTCCAGTATTCGTGATATTCCATCTTGGCTCTTGCACCCCCAGTTAGTTTGTGCATTCCGCCACATAAAATAAATTAAAAAAAAAAACTGTCCCGGCGGATTTTATACAAAATGTAACTTTATACAGACACGGTTGGTTGCAGGAAGCAGCCGTTCTTGCCCCTCTCTCTCTCTCTCTCTCGGGGAAAGCATACTTCAAGCCCGTTGGACCCTTGTATTTTGGTGCGGGCCAAGGCCGTGAAGTTTTAGTAAGCAAACTTGGCAAGAAGTCCACTACATTCTCTACTTTAACTACTTAAAAAATATATATATATGAGCACCAAGTTTAGTTTATTCATTCTACGCTTTTCTAATTATTGTCATCTTTTTGAATTTCAATTATTCTTTGTTATATTTCAGTACTGACTCAAGTGTTGAAGACTGCTTGAAAGTTGTACAAGTCCAAACAACGTTCCTCCCTGCGTATATCTCTTTCGGGCGTACCAGCCATTCAAATTCATTCCAAGTGGTAATAGTTTATTGGAGCATTTTCCAGAAACTGAACATATGTTACCATCAACGCGCGACATTATTAACGAAGAATTAATTGGTCTTTGAATTGGACTTCCTAATAATTTCGTTTCAATTTAAATCAAGTCAAACAAAAGAAGAGAACAAGATATACTAGATGCTTGAATGGAGACTGAGAAGTTATCCACTGGCATACGGTGAATGAATTCTCTGAGTACTCCTAGAAAGCTAGGCATCGAAAAATCCTAGCTAATGCCCTTAAAGTTTACTCTCTGTCCCACTATCTCAGATATAAAATTGGTTGCTAGTAAATTAGAAAAAGAAAAAAAGGGGGGACCAAAAAAAAGAGAAAATAATAAAAGTTAAAATTAGTTGTTGATCTATACATGAGCATGACACGGACCGTCATCATCTTTCGTTTGCATGTATACTTTTTGAACGACACAGTTTTATACTATTTTTTTTTTCCAGCAATAATAATATTGTATAATCTGATGATTCTGATCTATCCTATTTTATAGAGAATAAAAGTTTAACGAGACTGTATAAGAGATTAACAGGTAGGTATATAAATCTGGCTAGATAAAAAATATGATCTGACGCCAAATTTAAATTTTTTCACCGCTGGTGAAGTTCGAACCGACTTACAACCAAAAGCTTAGTGGTTTTGGCTTACAGCCAAAAGCTCAGTGGTTCAGTTTTAAACTACTATCATGACAAAACGTCAAGCAAGTAGTCCCCAGCCTCGAGGCACTTGGCAATTGTGTGATTGGCTGATCCTTTTAATTTCAAGTTTGCGGTCCTAGCATTTCCCATTTGTATGAACAGAATTTTGACTTCTGAGTACGCTATTATGGAACAGCCATAATTATGGGACCCTACAACGTTGAAATGGAGCTAAAGAAGAGGACAGAAAAAGCAAAAGCAAAATGGGAAAGCACGAGGACAACAAAACAAAATAAAGTAATACTTAGTTTTAATAAAGCCAATTATTGTTTTCTATTGTTTCTTGACTGCAAAGTACCGTCTTAAGCATTTGCAAGGGATGTCCTATCATATTCTGTAATCTGTTGAAAGTTTCTTTCCAAGTCTCCAAACACCAAAATTTGATGAGTTGCTTAGAGAAATTTTACTATGAGGGAGCCACTACTATTAGCTCTTCCCTGGTCAAGGCTACGAAGCACTTTTAATTTGCTAGTAATATCAAACCTTCTTTTTTTTTTCCCATTGAAAGAACATTCAGCTGAGTACAAGTTATCTAACTAAAACTGAGGGGTAAATCTATTAATTCTAGAACCGGCATCCAACCAATCCACTTAGAATCTCAGAGACTTGCTAAAAGAATCCCATAACTACCAAAAAGAAACAGAACGAGAACCAACTAAGCCGAACTTTTATATTCTATGCTTCCTTCGCACGATCTCTTCCATCTTAATAAATTCCAATCCTTACGCACGCATCAATTCTTTCATGTAAACATTCCCAGAGAAAAAGTGATACAATACGATACGATTTTCCACTAGTGGCTGGACTGCTGCTTGCTGACTACTACTTTGCTTCGAATTGAAGCGACTGTACATCTTTTTTCCCAAATTTCGAACACAATTCAATTCCTAGAAGCTGTCCTTCATAGTTTACAGCTCACAGTCAAAGATTCGATTATGAATTTAGTGTCCCACACTGGTGTTAAATTCAGCAATGTAGAAAATGAGTTACCATTCGCCGCGCCCTTACTATTGGGATTTGTAGATTTTTTTTTAATAATCCACAGGTATCTGTGTCCATTTCACGAACTGTGATTAATTTTGTTCGACCCGAGTCGACTCGATCTCTTGCAGGAGAAATTTTCTTAACATTGTCCTTTTCATTCCCATAAATTTTGAATCCGAAATCTCATAATTAAGGGATGCAAACACCTTTCGCTTGCAACAACATCCGTTTGCACCCCTTTTGCTTGCATCAACTTGTAGATTTTTTTGACCCTCCGCACTAAAATAATTAGCCATGTGTTTATTATCTTTGCTTCTGGAATAATTCCACACTCGCATACCTTCAAATCCCCGAGTCTTCGATTATTGTTAACTTATCCTTTTGTCTTGAATTGAGATCATTGAGTTGATAAGCACCTCAGAAAAAAAAATCATAGAGTTGATGGACCCTCCGAAGAAAAATACAAATCAAGTGAAAAGAAATGATGGACCCTTGCATTTATATATTGGTCACCAATTTCGGCCAACTGCATTGTATGACCGCTTGAGAACCTTTTTGACTGCTTTACTCGTTTGTTTTTCAGGCATGGGCGAAGACTCCAAAGGCATCACACTCAATACACGAGTAATCCCTGTACGCACAACGACAGTGGTTGTGAAAGGTAGCCAACCGGTAGTAAAAGGATAAGACTTTCTAAGACACAAGAAAATACAAGTAAATCATGGAGAAGGAAATCATCGTTACATGGTGAAATATGGGCCTGATTGGCAAAGTGAGTTTTTGCTAAATTTGTCTCACATCAATTTTTTTAATAATTTTAATTACAAGAATCTTAAAAAAAATTTCAAAAATTTTAAACTATACAATTCAAAATGCCCAAAACAATTAAAATTTTTTTTTCTTCTTTCTTCCACCTCAACCCACCACCACCTTTGCCGCCAGCCAGACGACCACCTTTTTTTTTTTTTCTCCTCTTCCCTCCCTCTCCGTTCCTCTCGTCTGCCACCTATCTCCGCTCCTCTTCCTCCCCCACTACCTTTCTCCTCCCCTCTCCCTCTCTATCCCCCTTTGCTCAATCTAGTCGTGAGATCAGATCGCGTCGGGGGAAGGGGATAGTAGCATGGGAGGGGGGGGGAGAGGGGGAAGAGGGAGAGAGAGAAAATTAAAAAAAAGTTTTTTATCTTACAAATTATTCATACAACTACTACAAGAAGGTAAAATTTTAGACAAATATCTAAATACTCATTTATCAAACGGGGCCATGGTTCATGGATGATCTAAATATAATAAAGATATCCATCCTAAATTTTTTTTTCAGGAAAATCTAAACAGACTTGTGTTAGAGACTAAACCAAAAGGGTGATTTGACACCACTTTTGATTTTTTTTTTATTGCATGTGTGATTTGAATCCCCATTTATAATCCAAACAGATGAGGTTTTTTTCCTCCTTGGTGGCCACTGAGCCAAGCTCAGTGGTTGATATCCACCCCAAACAAGCAATGGTATTCCCAAAGGGCAATCTTCTTCTCAGCAGTTGTAATTTGTAAACATGAGACATGCCCCTCTTACGTTCTACACTATCTACAAAAGCATATAAAACCATCAATCTTCCGTCTATGACCAAATAATGAATAATGTGTTTCTGGAAAAATTCATTTCCTTACCTTTCAGTTTTAATCCGCCTAATTCACTCCCACCAATCTTTGACAATCATTTGCTTCCAAAAAAAAAAAATGATAATCATTGTGAATCCTGCAAACTAGTTCAAGCGAATTTGATGTCGAGCTCAAGTTTTATACTAAATTCTAATCGAATTTGATAAAATGAAATCGAGACTCAATTCAATTAAATGAAAATTCGATCGGACTCGACTCGACAATCATTGTCGATTTTATCATATTATTGCTGACTTTCTCATCTCCACATGGAAATTTTTAGTACACTAAATGCCATCTATGACCAGCCCTTCACATGTGAACAGAATACATTAATAGTATCGATGTAGTCTATCAAGATATTTTGACCTTAGTCTATCAAGATTCACCATAAATTAAGAATCCTAAGTCAAGAATGAGTAGACTAATTAGCTCACTACCTCCACCCCCTTCCAGCGGTTCTCCCAATCTGCCTGCACTTGTTACTCTGTCCATGGCCATGCACTACTTGCCAGTTGCCTGCTGCCGTCTTTCAAATCCAATGGCTAAATACAAATCATGAATAATTCTCATTTTCACGATTTCATCATCGAATTAGCCCATCATTTCCTCAAACTCAATTTTCTTTAGATAGATTGCATTATACATTCTAGTAGTTGCGGTTTGTGGGGTGGTAGTTTAATTAACAGAAGAAAATGACCGGTACTATGTGCTTTAGCTTTACCTGCAGACCTCTGCCCCTCTATCTCTATCTCATCAAACTGCTTTTCTGCATTGCTCTGATAATTCCTGGTACCAGTTCATCGAACAGGGACGTCGTCGTTTTGCTTCGAGTCAAGGCCAATGAACTGCAAGACCCCAGTGGTCTTCTCGCTGATTGGCAGCAGTCCGCACCCAATGCTCCCTGCAACTGGACTGGCATTGGTTGTGACAACCAAACTAACGATGTCGTTTCCGTTAATCTCTCCAGCCTCAGCATCTCAGGCTATTTTCCGGCGGACTTTTGCCGGATTCAGACTCTCCGCTTTCTGGACCTTTCCGGTAACTACTTCAACGGAACCCTCTCACCTGAAGCGCTCACTCTCTGCTCCCACCTGCAATTCCTCAATCTGTCCTCCAACTTGTTCGTTGGCGGGCTGCCGGAGCTTCAAACTCAGTTCCTCAACCTCACCACCTTCGACCTGTCAGGTAACAATTTCTCCGGTGAGATTCCGGCGAGTTACGGTTCCCGCTTACCCAACCTTCAGGTGCTCCGTCTTCTCTCCAACTTACTCAACGGGTCTATCCCGGATTTCTTAACCAATCTCACCGAGTTAACTCGTCTAGAAATCGCTGCCAACAATTTCGGCCCAAGCCCACTTCCGGCCGACATAGGCCGCCTCACCAAACTCGAAAATCTCTGGTTTCCATTTTCAAATATAATTGGTTCAATCCCAGAATCAATTGGAAACCTCAAATCTCTTAAAAACCTCGACCTCTCCGTCAACAACCTCACTGGAAAGATCCCAGAAAGTATCGGAGGACTAATTGCTGTCGAACAGATAGAGCTCTATTCAAACCAACTCTCCGGTGAAATTCCAGATACATTTTCGAACCTGACTTCTTTATATAATTTCGATGCTTCATCGAACAATCTCACCGGAAGAATACCAGAAAGTCTAACCGGTTTAGCTCTGCAATCCTTCAATCTCAATGACAACAATTTGGAAGGCCAAATCCCAGAAAATTTAGCTCTAAATCCTTATCTTTATCAGCTCAAGCTCTTTAATAACAGATTATCCGGCAATTTACCGGTTAATTTGGGAAGGAATTCAGGCTTGGAAGATTTTGATGTATCTGGGAATTTTCTAGAAGGGCCTTTGCCTCCAAATCTTTGTTTCAAGAAGCAGCTAGACAGATTAGTTTTGTTTAACAATAACTTTTCTGGTCCAATCCCTGAGTCGTATGGTGAGTGCAGTTCGTTAACGTACGTCAGGATTTTCAGTAATGAGCTGTCTGGAGTTGTACCTCCTAGTTTCTGGAGTTTTCCTGGGCTTACGATTTTTGAACTCCGAAACAATAGACTAGAGGGTGAAATTCCTCCTACGGTTTCAAATGCCCGTAATCTAACAGGATTTTTGATATCGGGCAACAGCTTTTCTGGTCAGTTGCCGGAGGGAATATGCGAGTTGGAACAGCTTCAAATTATAGACATTAGCAGCAACCGGTTCTCAGGCAAACTGCCCTCGTGCATAACCAAATTGAACAAGTTACTCAAGCTTGATGCCCAAGAAAACTCAATCACAGGTGAAATCCCGACCTCTGTTACCACTTGGACTGATTTAACAGAATTGAACTTATCTGGCAATCAATTTTCTGGTACAATTCCAGCTGAGCTCGGGGAGTTGCCTGATTTGACATACTTGGATCTTTCCGAGAATTTACTTTCTGGTGAGATTCCATCGGATTTGTCAAAACTCAAGCTCAATAAGTTCAATTTATCAAATAATAGGCTTCAGGGCAGAGTACCTAGTGCATTCGACAATGAAATTTTCATTTCAAGCTTAGTGGGCAATTCGGATTTGTGCAGTCCTGATCTTAAACCTCTCCCTTCATGCCAGAAAAGAAGACCCATAAGCTTGGTTTTGGTGGGAATTTTATCAGCCTTGTCAGGAATACTCGTCGTATCATTTCTATGGCTATTGATCAAGTCAAAGAAGCTAAATTTATTTGCAGGTCGGGGCAAAAAATCATGGAAAATGACTGCATTTCAGCGACTGTGGTTCAACGAGGAAGATATTGTTGCCTTTCTGAGTCAAGATAATCTCATTGCAACAGGCGGGTCGGGCCAAGTTTATCGTGTCATGTTGAAGAACGGGCCGACAGTCGCAGTCAAGAGACTCTGGGATGCTAATCGTGGACCAGAATCTGAAGAGGTGTTCCAATCAGAGGTGGAGACTTTGGGCAGAATCAAGCATGGTTGCATAGTGAAGTTGTTGTTCAGTTGCTCTGGAGACAACTTTAGGATATTAGTGTACGATTACATGGAGAATGGGAGCTTGGGGGATGTACTACACGGAGAGAAAGGTGGGGTATTGTTGGATTGGCATACGAGGTTCAAGATTGCAATTGGGGCTGCTCAAGGGCTGGCCTATTTGCACCATGATTGCGTACCCGCAATTGTTCATAGGGATGTGAAGTCTAACAACTTATTGTTGGATGAGGAATTCAGGCCAAAGGTCGCTGATTTTGGTTTGGCAAAAACTCTGCATAAAAATATGGAGGAGGGCGGCCAACTCATGTCTCAGATTGCTGGCTCCTACGGCTATATTGCTCCAGGTGAGGCATAACTTTTCTGTCTATATTATGGCCTTTTATTTGTAGTAATTATCAATTGTTTCATTCATTAATATGATAGATTTGGCTTAATGTAATTCTTTTTAGTTTCCCCTGCAGCAATTATGTTTTTACTAGGGTATTATGGGTGTAGAGTGGGGATGGCTATTCTTGATTTTGTTCCAGCAAGCAAGCGGCATATGGTGTTAGGCTCTCAGTTCTTAATTTGACTAGTTTTAGGCTTTGAGTTCTCCATTTGATTGGAATTGAGAGTTGCCTCATGTTTACGGATGGTTTTGTCACTTTGTCTTTGTTGCGACATCGCTTCAAATCATATTGCATGTACTTGTCTGTGGCCAAAAGCGAATTTGACTGCAAGACCAAAAAAAGAGACACAGGAGCTTGGAGATATCTAGTTTCTGTTCCAAGGACAACAAATAGTAAGATACAATTGTATAATACAAAAACAAAGATTAAAAATTCTCTATTCACCCGTAATCGTGATTACACATGAACAATCGCTCCAGTTGGAAAATCGCATGAGGGAACTAGTCTATGACTAAGATTGGTGGGAAGATTGTCTTATTCTAGCAACTTTAGCCCATTGTTTTGAAGTGGAAGATATGAATTGGCTTTGAACCAATTCTTGCCGAAAGAAAGTTGATTTTACTTGAATTAGTAGCGACACTGAGCTTAGTTTGACCGGGGTTTAGTCAAGTTTTCATTTGGTGTGTTTATCTCAAACCTCCTTTCTTTTGTCTTGAAGGCTTCAACTCCAACCAGTTAGAGTGACTGGGTTAAAAGCCATTTTTTTTTATTTATTATAAAAATGTATGTTGACCTATATTTATCGAATGCCATTTTATTGTTATTAGCTTTCCTTCGCTGGACATGAACTTCTACTGAAGGGAGCAAGACCAGTTATATACTCTGATTATAGGTTTCAAGCTGTTTTTAGGTTTACTTGTGCTTGGAATGAAAGGAAAAGGAACATATCAAGTAGACATACTTCATCTTTGCCCTCGGGGTGCATATTAGTTATTAAGGAGATTGTTAGAAATTAATGCTAGATTGTCGATTAATGTAATCGTGATATTAATTCTCTCAAAAAATTTTTTTTTTTTTTTAAAATGTTCTTTCCCTGACTGTGATTATCTTTTGAGTCTGAAGCCATGGTGGCTAACTAACATGCTTTTGCTGTCTTCTTGTTTCTGCAGAATATGCATACACTCTGAAGATCACAGAGAAGAGTGATGTATACAGCTTTGGTGTGGTTCTGTTGGAACTGATTACTGGTAAACGGCCAATCGATCCCTCTTTTGGGGAGAATAAAGATATCGTACAGTGGGTAATGGAGGTGGCATTGTCATCTGCAGAACAACCAATAGCCAACGATACTGCCAAAATTTGTGCTGACTATTTGGATCACCTTGTAGATGCAAGGTTGAAACCATCAACATCTGAGCTTGAAGAGATTAGGGCGGTCTTAGACGTCGCCCTTCAGTGCGTTTCATCTCTTCCAATGAACAGGCCCTCCATGAGAAGAGTGGTAGAATTGCTCAAAGACAAATCCAGGGCCCGTTCTTAGCAATGTAGTATATAGCACATACAGTGTTGGTGTATCACTAAAAAGGAAAAAAAAAGAAGAAGAATCATTGCGGTTTTGAATCTGGCCTCGGTATTGTTCTAGAATGTATAGGACTGTGCCAATACCAACTGGATAGCGACTAAGCAGATGCTTGACAATGTCTAAAAAGTCCTAGAAACTATTCAGTAGCAAGTGCTAAAAGTTGACTAGCTCTACTTCTGTACGCTGTGAATTAGAAAGGTAGATAGAAGCACTGAAAATTGTAATACTAGAAGATTCAGTACCAGAGTTGGATTGCTGTAAAATCTCTACTCTTTTGATCGAGACAAATGCATGTAGTAGTGCTAAAGCTGGGTATTTGTTCCACTCGCATTTTCCGCGCGGCTGTCTCTGCATGATGCTGTCACACTCTTTGATACGGTGCTTCGAAGGAATTCCATCTCCGTCTACCTTGGCAAGCATGTCGACAGGCATAGAGGCTGTCTGGAATTCAGGCATGAACGATCCCAATTAATGGGTTGGTTGGCGAATCAAACTATTGATGACGGTTCAAAACAATATGAAGGAGTCATTTTTTGAGGCAAGGCACGCAGGACCAGCGTTCCTAGAACTCATAGTTACCACAAAATCCACTGCGGCAGGAGTTGGTAGCAGCCGGCCCCAAGTTTTGGCTAATGCTTTTTAACCCTGAAGGACTTTTGGTAATTTCATTTACAGCCGCTATTTTGCCCCATCTAAAATCTTAGAAAATTTTCTTGATTTTATCAAGTGAATTGTTAAAATCATCTTGATGACTAAGAATTTGTTATAGAACTTTCTCCAACCTGCAATCGTACTTAATAATGCATGAAGATTGAGCTAGAATCAGAAAGGTTTAACCGGAAACTAACTGGACAGGACAGGATGCCCCCATAAGTCAACGACGTCTAGAAGCATGAATTAGGGAAATAGAAACGAGAGATCAGCTGAGGTGTCTATTGTTGCAGTATAACCTTCTTTATCGGTACAGAATATCGAATACATCTCATTATCACTCCAATCTAATACGAATCAAGCCCACCTAAAGTTAGGATAAAATCCAAACGGATAAAGCAGGCAGAGAGAAAACAGACGTGATTCGTATTATTGTCAGTTTTATTTATGCAAAGGACTACAGATATAGCAGCACTTACGTGAACATTCAGACCCACTGGGTACAGTCTAAAGTCAACCCAGCTAATTAAAAAAGCAAATTAAGGAGAATTTTATCTGATAATCTCAACGAAGCGTGTAAAGAAAAAAGAAAAAAAAAAAAGAAAAAGAAGCACAACGTTGCAAATCCAACTTGGTTTCAACAGTCCAAACTCCAAAAAGTTCACAAACGACTGACATTTCACCGAAATAATAAATAAATGAACGACTTTGCCATCTGAGTTAACACTACTGCTTTGCTGAATTTTCTTTCTTCAACTGAAATTCTCCCTTAACATGAACTTTAGTTGAAAAAAAGAAAGAAAAGAAAAAGAAAAGCTTTAGTGTGACTTTGCAAGTGCCAGTAATATGTCCAGGACATTGAGAAGTTATATAGCTGGGAATTTGACAGCAGATAATATCATGGTTTGATCCTACACATTACTAATAGCTAGTTTGGGAGTTCAGATTTCAAAGGAATAGAAAAGAAAGGAAGGGAAAGGTGAACTTTTCACGTTTGGGAGATTTTAGTGAGACGGAAAAGAAAAGAAACGAACGGATCTTGAAGAGAAGCCAAGCGCTACTACAGTGCAAAAATTTTCTGACCAAAACGGGCGGAAAGCGAAGGAAAACTGATGGAAGCTTACAAATTTTTTTTTTATCCTTTCTTTTCTCACATAACTTATCCTTTCTCTTCTTTTCTTTTCTATCCTCAACTCACAAACTAGCTATAAGTTACACCCCCCCCCCCCTTTTATTTGGCTGCTCGGGTTTTGAAGAGGTCCCAGGTTTCAAGCCATGCGCTAATTGCAATGATTCTACTGAACATTGACCAGATATGGAAAAGGAAATTCATTGCACTTATTGCAATGATTCGGTGCAAGTTGCCAACAAAACGTGCGAATTAATGGGACTTTTACGTTGAAATTCGGCTAGCTCTCCTATCATCTTTCAGCTGTACGAACATGAGGTACTAGATAAGTTGGGATCCTCTGCACCCCTGAAACAGGAAGAGAATATATTCCTTCACGAAAATAATAGTGAAGAAAGTTACTTGGCTAGCTCTAACTTGCACATCATCTAATTCCGAAGCCTCACATCTTTCATTTTCTGTTGCTATAAATAGACACTTGAAACAGACGATCATCAGCATACAAGAAAAAGACCAACTCAATAATTCCAAAGGGAGGTCTTACGTGAAGAAGCCTCATGCTGTTTGGCCTTGGCGGCCACTTGACCAATGTCTCTTTTTCTTCACGCAAGACCCCTTTTCCGTTGAGTTATCGGGATCGTTATCAGTCAAGAGTGCACTTGTATACCTTTTCGATATAATTCGTGGTTAACATTTTATAGAAAGAAATGCCTGGAATGGGGATGAGACTCCTGTTTCGTAGCCAAGGATGGCTTGCCTCTTCATCCTTCAAGATCCATCCATGTACAAGTGTAAATTCTTGATTAATGGATTTGCAGGCAAGTCGTCCGGGCTACCTTGACAGGCTTTCCTCGTCATTCTTGGCATCCTCTTTCAGAATTTTTACTACCTGGCATCCTCCATCAAGCTGATTCGGTAACCCCCTCCTGGACTAAGAGAAAAAGAATCCATTGATGTTATAGGTTTTGGATAGATGAATATAAAGTTTTTTCTTTAAAGATGAATATAAAGTTCTTGAGCGCTGAGTTCAAATATGGAATTTTTCATTCTCTACCTGTAATTTTGTTTTGCGCTTTGGATCAGATTCTTGTAGTTATCAAACACATGCTCATTAATTTGTTCATCTTTTCTTTTTGGGGCGACTTCCTGAACTAGCTGTAATCAGGTTACCATATTTATATGAACGCTACATCACATACTCACGACCAACTTGCCAGATGATGATTGCATCATTATTTTTTTGGGTTAATTTCACTTTCCACCTCTCAAGTACATGAGATGTACACATTGGTCCCTAAATTTTAAAATTAAAAACTTGATCGCTAAAATATAAAATTTGTCCCACTTAAGCAAAATCGTTGAGAGAAATGGAACAAATTTTATATTTAAGTGTACAGATTTTATAATTTAAGAACTAAAGTGGACTGACTTTGTATTTAAAGAAATAAAATAGGATAGGTTTTCTTCTTTTGAACTAAAATGTGACAAATTTTATACTTTAGAGACTAAAGCATTCCATTTGAAGTTCAGGTATCAAAGTAAGAATTCGGGTATAGGCTTTTTTTTTTTTTTTTTTTTAAAGAATTTGGGTATAGTTGAAGGATGCAAAATGGAATTAATCCTTGTTATTACTTGTTTTTCTCTAAATTAAGAAACAAATATGCTCTAGTCACAACAGTAGATCACTCCTTGACAATGCTGAAACCTGGGACTTAGTTACTCTCTCTAAAGGCAGTGCCATTTTAATCTCATTGGCTTTCTTGAAGAAAAACTAGCGTACAAGTTTAGTTCTACAACATCAAACAAAAACTAGCCTGTATTTTTTCTTGTCCATAACCTTAAAAATACCTTAGTCGATGATTTTGATCAGCAAGACTCAAACTCTGACTTAATGGAATATCATTCCAAATCGAATAATATGAAAAACATGTGATCTGTTTTCCCGGAGAAAATCAATAAAGCTTCTATTGCTCTTGTGTACGTCTGACGAGGAATCAAGTAACCATCGGTTATATTTATGACTTTTTGGTTGCCTTTTAGTACTCCTCTCCTAAGGCCTGAAGAAAATTCAGACATTGTGTACTAATTTATGAGGTGCTATGCCAAGGGATGACGAACTTTTTTCTGGCTTCTTGATGATTTTTGTCAAGACACCCTTTCTGGCCAGCTTAGAAGACCAGCAGGGCAACAAAAGCAGCAGGCTTTCAATCTTTTGTCAATCAGCCATTGAAGTCTTGAAGGCTGTTGCTAATTATACATTAAGATGTAGATGCATCTTAGAATGGTACAAGGAAGACCAGGGGGAACTCAGAACGATCTTGATAAGAAATGGTGTTCTCGATCAGAAGATCATATTTTGGGTAGCTGTAGTAGTGGCAAGGATGGAAAGGGTGTAGGGAGGGTTAAAAAAAATTTGGATTTCCAACTGAAAATACTCCTCACTTTGATATCTAGGAATATCCCAACTAAGGATAAACGAAACAAACTGAGTAAAACTAGTAATTTAGTTCCTTAATTTCGTGTACAACATACAGCAAGGCCCTTATAGAAAAAAAAAAGTTTGTTCAATTTAATGCAAAAGAAAAAAAAAAGAGAAAGAAAGAAAAGTTCGAACCAACCGCGCCAAAACCACAACAGTTGTCTAATCTTTTAACTATAGCAAATGAGAACAAACTGATTAACATTTTGCTTTTTCCTTTTTTTGTTTTTTATTTTTGACAAAAAAAATGAACAAATTATCTGAAAGCCAAAATCTGGATAATATTAACACGCAATATCGTCAAGGCTCAAAGACTCACATGAATGTATAATATTAACAAATTTCTGCATTTTCAGTGTTTTTTTTTTATTTTTTGGTGTAAGAATTTGCAAATAATTTGCATATGATTATCAGTGTAGTTTTTCCTCTTATTAAGAAAAAATGTCACTCAAATGTGAAAGTTGGCACTCGGGGATTTTTTTTTTTTTTTTTAGGGATGTTATTGTAAAAACACTTGGGGAGTTGATTGATTGTGCTGATTCTTAGCACATTGGGGAGTTGATTACAATTTTAATGTTGACTCTAAGTCTCCTGGCAGATGTTGTGTCAGTGGCGTTACTATGTACTCCTCTTTATAATGTTTACTTTTCTCTTTAATCCAACAAAAAAAAAAGGGAAAAAAAGTCCCTTAAACATTTGATTGGTTAGGGAAATTGATTCCGGGCAAGTTGCCAACATTGAAGTTTCACGAGAGGCAGCAGAGGCAAGAAAGTGAAGGGCACCTTTACGTTGAAATTCTGTTCTCCCATCGTATCAAGTTGTAAGACATGAAGACTGAAGAAGATAAGTCGGGGCCCCTAGCTACCCTCCTCTCCTGTAGCACAGGTAGAATATATTCTTTCATTGCATAATAATTATTGAGGAAAATCTCGGTTAGGGGAGCTCAAACTGCGAGATCGTCGACCCCCATCTTCCTTTTCTGTAGCTCTACATATATATATGTAACTTGTAATGAACTCATCATCGAAGCACAAGAAAATTTCATGGAATCCCATTTGAAAGGGAGGTCTTACATGCAGTAGCACTCTCTTCACCTGTAGCTTGGCATGCAGCTTCAAGTTACGTAGTACTCCACTAGTTTATGTCTCTTGTGCTTCACGTAAGCCCTGCATTTTTTTTATTGTCTTCTTAGGGTACAGTCTTGAATATTGAGCAATTCGATCAATTGCGTTAAGAAAAAAGACGTACTTCTGGCTTAATTGGATCAACATTTTGGTAGAAAGAGTTGGCTAAAATGGGGAGGAGACTCTGGTTTCATCGCCAACAAGGATGACTTGCCTCCTACTGCCTGCGTGCGTTCAAAGCCTTTCTGATTTTGATATGGCAAGTCGTCCTTGCTCATTTGACAGACGCTTCTCATCATTATAGGCCTTCTCTTTCGGAATTGCTAGCTTCTATTTAACATCCTCGATCGATCAGGGCCCTCTCGTCCTTTTCCAATATGTCTTGCGAGAATCATGAATCTAGTACACATGGAATTATCAACCTCGTTAGTTGCCTTGATATTTTCACTCTCTAACGTTAATTTTTCTTGTGATCGTTTAATAAATCAAATCCTTCTATTACTGAAACGTTATCTGCATATATATATATATATATATATATATATATATATATCATTTCTTTATCTTATTTATTTGGTAACTACTCCAAAAATACTGATCTTATACAATCAATTCTTTCGAGGATACATTTGGTAATAATGTACGTAAGAAGTGGTTAGTTGACGATCGGAGCAAACCTCGAACCTGATTTTTCTAAAAACTCATTGGATTATGATAATATAAAATTATACTTACGAGCCAAGATGCATCAAAGTCTTTAAACTCGATCTAAGGGGAAAAAAAATGAAAAAAAAAAACACTATGTAGCACCAAGATCAAGACATGGGAAGATGGTATATATCAATTGATTATTGATCCTATTGTCCAATTTTCACTCCAATTTAACTGTTGAAAGAAGGTGAAATGAAACTAATTCAAAGAGTGGCCTTCCCTTCAAACGGGGAAAAAAAAAAGAAATGCGAAAAGAAAAGAAAACACACTTCTTATCACCAACACTCTTAAGACTTTTAATTCCACAAGGTTGAATTTCTACTACAACTAGTTTTGTACCCATTCGTTGAATGGGAATTGTTAAAAAATAATAAATTATTTAGTGTAGTTCATAAAAATATTTTCATAAAATACAAAACTTATTGTATAATCTATTATAACTTTTCTTAAATACATTGTTATTAAAAAATAGTCTTATAATGTAAATTTAAACATCTAATTCAGTGATTAATAATTCGAAATGTAAAAAAAAAAAAATCGACAATATGATGACATTCAAAAACTTGAAAATAGAGAAGATCAAATCTTGGCTGATTTTTTGTAAACAAAAGAATGGCCAACCCGTTACCAAAACATCAATTTTGGTACTTAATATAAATGGCTTTAAAGGTTAATGTGAAAAGAAAAGAAGTCGAATGAAATATTAATAAAAGATAATAATTCAGAATCAATCAAGTCACAGAAACATATCAACCTTCTAAATCTGTTCATGGCTAATAGAAACCAAAACGAAAACATAAGATGTATTTTGCTATTAAGTCAAAAATATAAAAATTCTAAATAATCTGATGTATATTGCATGACGTGAACTGCTGTATGACAATGAACTTGATGTCTTGCCATTTATGTAATCAATGACACCTTCTTGTTCTTTAGAAGCTATCTATCAAAATCTAAAAAAAAAACATTAAAAACTGCACAAAATTTTTTTAACCCCAGAAACCCAAAAAATGAAAAAAATTAATACGTTGTTGAAGACAATTAATAAATTGTCAAAGGCAATTAAAAAATCGTGTGAAAACACATAGTTTAAAAGGCCACTTCTAAATCACTAACCAAAAAAATAATATATGTTCTACTTAAATTGAAGAGTAAATCCATAAATTGAAATAACAAATTAATTACAAAAATCTTGTCAGAAATAAAAACCAAATCGTAACTTTTGAAGAATTAGAAAATTCAAATTCAATGATCTAGTTATGAAAAAAGTGTAGGAAATTACAGACCATATACAGCGAGCATAAACAAAGTCCAACTGCGGTCCTTGTATTGAAGGGAATAAAAACGAAGTTCCAAATCCGGTCCTTACATTGAAAAAAAAATATTTCCAAAAACATTGTGAAAAAGTGTAAACAGCTGCACTGCTTGATAAAGTGATAAGTAATAGATCGATAACCATATATATGAGTAAAAATGTAGAGTATCTTCGATAGCGATAATCTGATAAAGATAATCTAATATTTGAATTGATATTTCAAACTTTTGAGTTGAAGATGAGATAAAGTTAAAAACAAAATTCAAAATTATTTATACTAATCCCCTGAAAATTTAGGCTTGACGATTAGGATTAAGGGAAAAAATGTGAGAGGATGGAAGAGATAATTATGGAAGGATTATCTAGAATTGTAAAGTCAAGAGAAAAAAGAGAGATAGAATAGCGTAGATTATTAGGGAGTTAACTCATAGAGCGCGTTGCACCTACTTGCTATGTCGATAAGCCACGTAGGAAAGAGATAAACTAAAAGGATAAGGATGAAAATAAGACTTTATTATATATATATATATATATGATTTATTAAGAATCCTATTAGAAAACTACTTGTCGTCTCATTAAGCCACGTAGGAAAGAAAAAACATGAAGGAATAAGAATGAAAATACGACTTTATTATATATATATATATATATATATATATATGATTTATATCGATTTGACACATGCAGACTTCAAAGTTTCTCTCGCATTAAGATGGTTTCGCGAATTATTTTTCTGAAGAGAAAAATACGATCCACAATACAAAAGTTTCATAGCAACACCAATAGATACTTTTAAAATTGGTGCACAAGAAAAAAAGATTAATAGAATTTGTATGAGAAATTTTAAAACGAAGATCGAGGACTATCCTTGTGTATTAGTACTCAATAATAACAGCTTTTGACTCTAATAACTCCCCAAACAAGCCTTCAACACCTTTAAAACTGGACAAGTGTTTGCTTTGCTTCGTCTTTTATTATTATTATTATTATTTTTTGTTCTTTGACTCTTTAACCAGTAAAATAAGATGGCAATCGTCAAATACAATGCTCCAATTTCTTCTCTTTCTCCTTTCATTCGTTCTTCGTGCAGTTGAGCTGAGGAAGAAAGGTTAAAATGATGCAAAATCAAACGGCTGTGATGATTTAAGGGTGGAAATCTTTTTGTCGACTTTTTCACTCTTATCATAACTGTCCTCCCCAGCTAGGAACTATTTTGTGTGATGATTTAAGGGGCCCTTCCTTCCCAAACAAATATGTGATGTACGGACTTAAAATTTTTATTTATGCAATCTTTTATTACCAAAAAAAAAAAGAAAGAAAAAGAAACGGCTGTGATTGACCAGACAGAGGACAAATTTGCGGCAGGGCGGCAATGGAGTAGAAATTAGAAAATGTTGCTCCAAAAGTAGAAATTCCCCGGCTCCCGCACCACGCACGTTTTCCTTGTTTCTGGCTTTGGGGCTTAAAATTCCAACGCACCACTTCTCTTGTTGTTGTACGGCAGGCTTTTACCGGCGGAGGCCACTGCTCTACTCCCTCTTTTAAGTTTTACCTTTGCTCCCCTTTCGCAAAATATAGGGAAAAAAAAAAATCACTTTCAAAAAACCATGAATCAGAAGAATAAAAAGAAAAAACATGAAAACTCTACCTCTCCAGATGCTAGTGGTTCAGTGGAGAACCGGGTAATGCATCTCCTCACTTCGTTATTTGGTGGATTTTTCATATGCAAGTTTCCCTGCTAAAAAGTACTCGTGGCTTCCCCGTTATTTTCACATACTTAAAATCATTAGTACTTTTTTTTGGTTTTTCACATACTTTATTTTCCAGATGTTTTGTTTCTTGCTGCATGTGTTGGGGGTTGTACCCAGATAATGAGAGAGAGATAGAAGGACCGATTTGATTTTTTTCCCCCAGAATACTCCGCAAATATTGTACCGGTCCCTAATTTCCCAGTTGATCAATTCCCCTTACTTTTGGTGTTTCAAGGTTACCTCTAAAGAATATTCAAGCAAGCAGCAGTTCTTGCAGATTATTTTTCGACACTGTCAAAGTACTTGATATGTGTCTGTCCTCCTGCATTATGGCATTGAAATTAATTTTATTGAGATCCTTAATGCTACAGGAATATAACTACTTATTAGTACTCTTGATTGCTTAATTTCCTCGTGTTATTTACTCTTGATAAATGAATCCATTCTTGAACAGATAATTGAACATCAAAATCAAAATAATAGTACAGCGGTCGGTGGCTCTTCACTTGAAAATGCAACTTCCCCGATTGAGCGTACTGCAGATGGTGTCCAATTTCCTTGTTCATCTCAACCTGCTTGTGAAAAGTCCCCTTTGATCCTAAAATCCTGCAGTCTCAACCAGTTGCCTCCACCACTCATCCCAGACCAATGTCATCAACAGCAACATACTTGCACTATGCAGCAGTTCCAACAGGAACAACCAATGCCCCCGTTTACACAACTCAACATGCCATCCTGGATTCCCCTGCTCCCTGGTCAACATTTGCCGGGTGCCAGTCTGCCAGCTCTCTATCAGCCCGTCCCTCCTCCTGCAGGAACGACTGGCATTACCGGGGGAGGACCTGGTTATGGAGCAACTCCAAGAAGCCAACAGCAGAGTCCTAGCTATTGTTACCATGTTGGCTACCCATATCCAGGCTTTCCAGGTATAATGTCACAATCAATCTGTTTCACGCTTGACATTGTGGGAAGTTTCTGACAAGTTCTCCAGAACAAATTTGATTTACCCAGAGAATGTGGCTTGGAAGGTCGTGGTATTGGGATCAAGTCTGTTGAGGTGTCAAAGAAGTACCAAGGAGTGTTTTGACTAATTGTTTGCTGTTTTCAACGGCCATATTTGCAAATATGCCATATACATTCTAAAAGTAGTTCAAGAATAAACATAGTTAAATTTGATCATTCATAGCTGATTAATTCTGATGTAGTGCTATATGTGCCACTAATGCAGAAGATATTACTTGTTAATATTTAATAGGCCCTTGGGATCCTTCATCTTGGTTGAGCCTTCCACAACATCTACTACCTCCTCATAGCAGTGCCTTCCCTGGACACTGTCCTTATTTCTCTCCAATTCAGCCACCAATACCTGGTTCTTCATCGGCTTCCACCACATCAAACCAGGGAAGTACGATGAGACCAACTGCAAAACTCTCTCTGATGCACCAGCAACTATGGGAAGCTCAAGTAAGATACTAGGATATACATTTCTTTGTGGCCCATTCTTTACTCTGTGATGTAAGTTACCTTGATGCCATTGTTTGTTTTTTCCTTTTGCTCTTTGGTGTTTGGGGCGACAGTCTTTGGAGAATGTTCACCTACGGAAGATTGTTGGTGAGTTGCAATCTGAACTGGCAGATTGTAAGGGCCGGTTAACAAAGCTTGAGGAAGACGTATTGTCCCTAAAACCTGTTGTAAAAGAGGGAACAACTACTGCAACTGGGGTTTCTTCAGGTGCAAAGACTTCAAAGAGAGGAAGGCCAGAGAAACTGGTAACCCCAGATGGAAGGTTGCCTTCAACAGATACTTCATGCCCTCGAATTTGGAATAGGAAGTCTGGACTACTTGAAACTCTTTGTCAGACTAAAAAACTACACTATGAGAAAGTGATTTTAAAAAAAGTGGAAAATGAGCCTTCTGTGCAGCATACAAACGAGGGAAAGGTTAAAATTCCTTTCATCAATTCTAGTGGCAGTCTTGAGATTCCATGTAGCAGCGGATTATGCGACAACAGTTCCTATCATCATTCTGCAGTCCTAATTAGCAAGGCTTCCATCAAGCCTGAGTTGAAGAATTATGACACTAGGGGCTCCGCTTCTTTTACAAATTCATCTCAGAATGTTTATAGGACTGGAGGAAGTAATTCTTCTGGAAACTTTGTGGGGATGACCAGTAACGCAAATTTGCTCTGGACATCAACTACCTCCCCTGAAGAATGCGGAAGAGATATGCTAGATGTTACAGCTCAAATATCCCATAACAACATGAATATTCTAGAACATGAAAGCGAAGCTGTCGTTGGCTGGAACTTTGGGAACAAAGAGGATGGATCGGTTGTTCAAACTGTGGAAGCTGAATTAGCTGATGATGAAAAAACAAGAACCGGAGAATGACAAGAGCTCAGGGGCAGAAGATAATGCTTGACCAGTGAAAGGTCCTTGAAATTTGACAATGTTGGACATACTTGTGCGAAAATTTTGCATCCATTTGAAGAACTACTAATAGAATTGAGTTTAAATTTAACCTGTATGTTTTGTGCCTTATTAGCAGCTCGATCTTGTGAAGGTAAGCATCCGTGTAAACACAGCCGCATTTCAAAGAAATTGAATATATTTTTTTCTTTAAAAAAAAAACTAAGGCTCCGTTTGATAAAACTGAATCTGAATTCTGAATTCTGAATACTAAAACAATTAATTTGCTGAATATTAAGTACTGAAAAGAGATATATGAATATCTGAATCTTAATGTTGAACATATTTATACTGTTTGATAAACATTTATAACTTAATGCTTAATAAGCTAAATTGTAAAATTTTGCCCTTCTATCTTTTAATTCAAAAAGGAAATAGAACCTATGATTTAATTAGCTTAAAATTGTTAGGTATGAAAATGACAATATTTATGTTTAAATCAAAGTAATATAAAAGAAGAAATATATTATGGAAAAGTCCAAATATCGGTGCAAATATATTTTTAAATCAGAATTTGATAAGAAAAGTCCAAATATAAGCAAAAGGAAGATGCAATAAACAAGTTTTAAATTCACACCAAATTATATAGAAATTTAATTACTTCAATGAAAAAATGTTGACGCAAAACAACAAATAATCTACCTTGGAAATAATGAATTTGAGATCGCTGAGTACGGTAGCAATAAAAAAAATTGGGAGGAAAAAAATGACAAAATTATGCAAGAGTAGAAAGATGGAAAAAGATAAGGAGTAGACAGATGTGAGGAGCATGGAGAAATTGTAAAAAAGTCATTAAATAGGGAGAAAATAGAAGTAGAAAGCCATTAGACAGAGAATGCCAGGTTGTTTAATTAGATAAGGATTTTGGATAGAGAATATTAGGTTGTTTAATTAGATAAAGATTTTGAATGTAATTAACAAACAAGGATAGATTTGGTAGATAAGATAAAGTAGTTGAAGTAAATCTCTTGATTCTTATCAAATTAAACATTCAGTTACCATTTTTGTGCTGAAAAAAATATATACAAATTCAGCACCACTTAATAAGTTCAGCAGAAAAATTTTGATTTATCAAACACCCAAAACATCTGAATGTCTGAATGAATTCAGTTTCAGCACTTTTTTATATTATCAAATAGACACTAAAAGTTTTAACTTTTTTTTTCAGTCCCTTCTGGGTGAGTCATCCTACGGTGATTAGTCATCCCACAAAATAAAGAAAAAATAAACGTTGCCATTTAATAATGTTTCGGATAATCCATATTATTGTCATCTTCATCCACACGGTCAAACACAGTATGGCAGTTTTTATGACTAAAAAATACCGAATTTCTGGCACAAAAAGGGACTATAATAGATTATGCATCGTTATTATAATAGTTCTAAAATGTTATTTTCGTGAATCTGGCGCAAAATGTCAACTGATACTTTAGTGGAGGCAAATAGTGCAACTTTGCTGTCATCGCCCCTAAAAACTTGGTGAATTTCATCACCAGGCAACTGGAATGTGAAAATAGCAAAGCGCAAATGAGGACACGTTCCAGGGAACTTGGGTTGAAAGTAATTTTCTAGATGCGCACGATGCCAAATAGATGTCTTGCCATGGTCAATAGTCCTTCTCAACAGTAAAAAAGAAACATTATGGCTAGGCCTTGCTGCCTTTAAATTTTTCTATTAAGACTCTTGGATCAAATCTTAGATGAGCAGATGCACAGCAGAACGAGATTCAGCATATTCCCAATTTCCCAAGCATTGAACCAATTACTTCTAGAATAGTTAGCCACTAAAAGAGTTTTAAAACTCTACTTGAGTGTAAGTCAAGGAATTTGATCTCTTAACTTGCATTTTAAAAAATTCAGACTTTCCTGGAGATTTCGTCAGTGGATGCGTAGGCACCCGTCTAAATCGGTGATTAGTCCCCTCCGAATTCTTCTTGGATCTCTTCAGGTCCTTCCTTCCCTCTAGTATAAAGTAGGAGCATGTCTAAAATAGATTCCATCGTGTCCTAAAAAAAATCCCAAGCATTGAGTCATTCGTCAAAAAGCCGTGTTCCAGGCTCTTAAGAGATCTGTATAGAATGTTAGAAAAGTAAATGGTTCTATGTATAGGTTAAGTATCAGGATTGCCAAAACGTAATTATCAACACGGTCCTCAAGTTATCTAGAAAGAAAGAAAGAAAGAAACAGACACCCAATTTCAGAAATAACGTGTCGCACAAAAGGGAATACGAAGAAGAAGAAGGAGAAACGGTCAAAGCAATAGACAAGCTATCGACAAGATTATGGTGGTTAGGAACCTTTTAGGGGAATTCCTTTTCTCCAATTCTGAGTTTCTTCCATAGTAATTCCAACAAGGACCAGAAAATTCTCTTCATTTGGATGGAAGGAAATTATAAATGTGATATAAGCTGAGATGTCTCGGACGACTTTTATTTGGCTGGTGCTATTCTCAAAGTTCAAGTTCTAACGTCACAAATAATTTACCATAAAATATTTCTAAAGTCAAGTTAAATATAGTAAAAAATTGAGGAGATGGATGGTATAGGAATGCTCATGGTATTCAGATTTGAATTGTAACAGTGTCAATTGTCTTTTCACTTTTCTTATTCAAAGTGAGGCTAAATGACGAAATGCGCAAGAATAGGTGCTGCTTCTAAGTTAATCGACTGCATAAATATATAGAAGCACTTGCACCAATTCTCCTTGATAACATTTTTTTATCTCTATTTTCTCCAAATATAAAAGATTACGTTGACGTACCATACGTTATAAAGCAGTATGCTACCACTGATATGGTCTTGATCCCTCACAGCGAGGAGGGGGCGGACGAAGGGGAAGGTGATCAAGAAGGGCGGTCGGTGCCTAAAATTTGAACATTTGTATTATAACAGTTGGTGAAACAAATGACAAATGTCTTGTTGTTAAGGTTGATTTTTTTATGCAACTGAAATTTTCTCATAAGGAATGGAGTAAGCCAACTACATTTCTATAAATTAGTTGCTTACCTGATACCAATTAACAATTCCTGATATTTCTCTGTAGCGACTAAGCCTACTACTATTGGTTGGACAGCTAGAATTTTCTGAACCTTTTGATTTCCCGATATAAACTACTACAAAATTTCTTCTTATAAATCTTAATTAGGCTGCCGGCTGCCCTCGTAGTAATTAGTAAAGCCGCATCTCTGACCATAAGCAAGAAAATATGTGAAAGAACAATTGAGAACCCCAACTTGACTGACAACGTATGGTTCAGCACTTTGGCCAGACTCCAAATCTTCTACAAAATATGGATCATCAGGAAGTGACATTTGGAATGCATTACATCCATGCCAAGTTAGCAAAGACTTCACGTATCAATTCCATGATTAGTCAGAGACCCCATTTTGCATTTTTGTGCCCTCAAAATTCCAAAACAAATCGCTTCAGTTCATTGTTACTTTGAAATAGTCTCAAGAGTCCCGACATCAGATGGGAGGAGTTGTGAGAATAGAGCATCAAAAGTTCCCGTAAAAACTCACTCACTTTTTCCTCCGTTATATGCTCTAACTACTCTATCCCGGCCTGCCAGTGTGGATAAACACGAAACTCAAATCTGAATTACCATTACTGGCTTGCTTCCATATGCATTATCTACTCCATAACATGTGTTATCTACAACTGTTGTTGTTGTTGTCAATCAATATTAGCCCAAGTACTCGTATTCAATGGCAGCAGCACTACTCGTCGAACCACCACTGAGCCCGTTAACCATGGCGGTCACCGATCCAAAACCCATGCGGGTTTGTTTTTCATTTGCAGCCTACACCAAGAACCTCATTCATTACCTAAAATCCTCCGATATTCCCATTGAAGAAGGCCTCACCGACGCCGAATTATCCTCCATTGAATCCACCTTCAATTTCACATTTCCCCCCGATTTACGTTCTATTCTCCAAGAAGGCCTCCCTGTGGGTCCCGGCTTCCCCAACTGGCGATCATCCTCCTCCGTTCAACAACTTCAGGTCCTCACCAGTCTACCCGTCTCAGGTGTATGCAAGGAAATATCAAGAAACCATTTGTGGCTCGATTCTTGGGGTGAAAGGCCAGGAGATGATGATCAAGCTGTGAATTTAGGTAAAGGATTCTTGAGAAATGCGCCGTTTCTTGTTCCGGTGTACCGGCATTTCTACGTTCCTTCGACGCCGTGTATGGCGGGGAATCCCGTGTTTTACGTGCATGGAGGGAATGTTCAGCTGTGGAGTTTCGATATAGCCGGATTCTTCCAGCAGGCGGAATTCACCACGAACGAGGACATCTTGAGAAGGCCCACCTTGTCCAAATTATTCAGCACGCCGGCCTGGGCCGCGACTGAGCCGAGGAGGATCGAGGTATGGTCGGAGTTGGTGGAGAGGGGGGAAAGGCTGGCGGCGTGTGGTGGCACGCGCAGGTGGTGGAGTGGGGAGTTAGGGGGGTGCTTGGAGGAGGTGTTTTGGAGATTAAGGAACGGAGGGTGGAAAGAAGAGGATGTAAGGGAGATGATGATGATGGACGGGCGTGATGAGAACGATGATGATCACTGCACCGGACGAAATGGTTTTGATAAGAACGCTGCGTTGATTGATAAGGAAGGGATCGTCTGGCACGTGAAGGTATTGTCTAAGAGGCTGTTGCGTGCGGGGTGGAGCGGGGAAGATGTGATGGAGTCGCTCGGTTTTCCGGAGGATTATTTGGGCGATCCTGACCCACCACCACCTGATGGAGATTGTTGGTTCGAGTTTCGACACGATCAAAAAAATAATTCTAATGCTAATACTACTAAGGAGAGTCAAATGAACATGCACTCTATCAAGGCGTGATTGCCACAGTTCCATGGGGGTATCTGGATTCATTGACCTCCCAATCGATCGGCTTTTCTATTGTTTTCCCTTTAATTTTTATTCCTTTTTTTTGTTAACGCAATTAGAATTGTTCTTGGAAAGTGGAATTCTTGTAGTCATTGTAAATAAAATTTTCAATTATGAGATTAGATAATAATAATAACACTTCAATGCATGCATGTGAATTCGTTGTACATGCAGAGAGTGTTTAGCGGCTAAAATTTTGTATATATTGATTTCAGTTATCATCAACTCAATTCCTGGCGATGCCATCAAGAGATGGAGGAAGAATCTGGATAATTAGGCTGAATGTGACGAAGCTGATGTCGGGAGGAATACACAAATTTCCACCATATACACACAATTTTTATGCTAGCACTTGCTCGCAAAAGTTGGACATCTAATCATTTCTTATCTTTAGATATTTTTTTTCGTTTTTTGGTTTATGAATTTGTATATATTCCGAGATTTCTCAAGTTTCTTAACGTATGACAGACACTCTGAGGTAATGTAGGAACGTCCTTCGAATTTTCATTATTATCAATATTATTTCTTTTGATATTCATAAAAGAAATGTACAAGGACATAATTTTAGTTAAAAGATTTAAGCAAAATTTATAGTTAATCTTTATGTTCTTTCCCCCAAAAACAAATTTTTTTTTTTTTTATGTTCTTAGAATTCCCATAGAAAATGAATAGAATCTTAGTATGGTAGGGTCGCTATTCGCATTGGAAGCCACTGCCTGTCTGAGGATGAGGAAACCTGAAATGTTAGGAGTTAGGACAAGAAGAAGATAGATTTTGGGAAACACACGATTCACATCACTACTCCATGTTGAGACCAAAGCGTAGAAATGGCAATAAAGGGGCCACAACAAAAGAGCAATTTTGAAATGAAATAATCTTATCTGTTACAAAAATACTAATTAATATTTTTAAACTTCAAAAATACTAATTAATATTTCTGAGGGAAGTTTTCTGGAATTAACCCAGGAAAACAAACTCTAGTACCTTTAAAAAGTAAATCATGTACATAACTAAGGTAAGCACATATGATCTCATCAATGTCAAATTTCTATAATTTCCACCATCAGGCTAAATGGTGCGGACTGTGAGCCGTGTGCATTGCGCTGAGAAAGGCCTGATAGTTTTTTTTTTTTTTTTTCCATGGGCTTGAACTAATTTTGGACGTTGGTCAATCAGATTACTGAGAACCTCGAAATTCATCATCTTCTATAGGATTTACACTGTGGATCTTGGAGGTTCTCTGTTTATACAAAATGATGATATTAATCTTGAGGGGTAAATTTTGTATACCCTATTCTTATTTTGGGGATATTTGTCTTCTTTCTTTTGGTATGTTAGTAGTGTATTTTTACTGGGTTACAACAAGCTCCAAAAACATTTACGAAGTCTAGACCATTTAATCGATTGGCGGAATGAACAAGTGAATGTAGCTTCTCCAAAGGAGCTCCTGTCTTGTTTATCAATTCAGTCCAGTCCTTCCGCCAGCTAACGAAAAACAACTCACATAGTCACATTTTTGGCTAGATTCACCGTACATGCTAAACAAGAAAAGTCCAGATGAGCTTGATAATTCCCAAGGCGGACGACGGACTGAGTACATTTCTAAATTCAAAATCTGAAGAGTCGCTATTGCTTTGTTGAGATTTTCTGGAGCGATACATGACTGAGATTACGATCCGATGGCTACATCCACAAGAGAAATATATATGTTGGACTGATGAAATTGCTTGCATGAGTCCCTCTGCTAGACGTTCATACCTTTTTTTTTTTTGGCTAGATACAATAGACCTATTCATATTTTATACTATAAGGAGCCTATTCCTATTTCATACTATGAGGAGGGGAATGACCCAACGGGGCCAAGGGGAGAATTCAAGGGGATTAAATCATTATCAGTCTTGACGAATGCCTACGCACCCACTAGCGAAACATTCTAGCAAGTTCTGAATTTTTAGAACGCTGGTCAAGAAATTCAATCTTTTGACCTATATCGAATAGAGTCTCTAGAACGCAGGTCAACTGCTCTAAGAATAGTTGGTTGTTAGACGTTTGTACTTGAAATGGGCACATCCCAGCCAGCAGTACCCAGCCCATAAAGAGTGAGAGAAAGTAGTAGATAAAGTTTATAATTATATCGAAACAACATACATTCTTTCTTCAGGTATCATCATCAAGTTAAAAGAAGATGTTAAAGCTATATCCCTTCATTCTATGTTTACGCATTGCGCAAGTTTCGATGCTAATAAGACGAGTCATCCTTATTGCAATTTAAAATGTACATTTAGCCCTCCCCTTGGCTGAATCGCTCAACTAAAAAATACAAGTCGTGCATGAGTTTGGCAGAACTTGGGTGTCATGGATGAGTTTGCTAATCATGATGCATGGGATGGTTTAATTAGCGGTTAACACTCATAATGCCTCCCAAAAGTTAAGAGATCCGAAAAGAAAAGTTAAGAGCAGAAGAACTCTAATAGATTCTTGTGAATAAGTCCATATAGTGTCAGAAGAACTCTAAATTTCGAGATACATTAGTTTCTTTGACTTGTGCACGATGTTCCCTAACAAAGAGCACGAAGTTACCGAACTATTAACTAATAGCAGCTAGATCCTAAGGAATATAATTAACAAGTCGTGGATGCCGTCCGGTGTAGGTACGAGGAGGTTGATGTTGATGTGGGCAAGTTGAATAGCTACACTTGTACGTAGTTGACCAGTCGAAGAAATCTCACCAAACACAAGAAAATTTTATTAGTACCACTACTATTTCTTAGTAATAGATGAGGAGATATGATGAACCAATTTTAGATAGTGAAAAAACTTTTAGCAGTTCGTAAATATGAATTTACGATGCATAAGCGTCAATTATAACAAAAAAAAAGTCCAATTGGTCTGGCGACGATAAGAGTCCAAGTGCTGAATTCAAATATTCAGCCTTCAGAGGCTGCATGGTCACGAGGTTAAGGATTTTCCATAACGCAGGCATCTGGTAAAACCGATGAATAATATGCTATACAACTTGGACTCGCAATCTCTTAATTTCTCATCTCTTGACCTTAATTTTCCCAGGCCAAGAACCAGCCTCGCCAGTTCATACGCATGAATTCCTTCATCTAGCAAAATTCTAATTCTCACGTTGGTTTGAAGTTTGAATGGATGCCATAGCCTCCTCCTCATTCAAGAAAACCAAATTAACTTGGCTCTTGCATTCCATGCCTCAGCATCACTAGTATAAATTGGGGCGTCCCTCGATCATTTTTTCATCCAACAAAAGCTAACCGAACTTCCTAGTTTGCAACTTTAGAGCTTGTATCAGACCAAAATCTCTTTTCCTTTGGTTTCAGAGATGGCCAAAGCAGGATACATTTTCCTTGCATTGATTGTCTCGGTTCTCTTTGTCGCCGAAGGCCGTCCTCTGAGCACCACCGCTACTACTACCCCTGCCTCGAAAATTCAGAGCCCAGCCGGGGGATACATGGACGCCCTTGGCGCCGTGAAGGACGGTCCAAGTCCCGGAGTTGGGCATAAATACACTAACGTTCAGCCCCTCGGAGGAATCAAGGATTCTGGTCCGAGTCCTGGCACCGGAAACAAGGTTGTCACTGGCACGCACAACTGAGTCAGTGACGGGCAACTTGCAAATTTGGCAATTATCAGATGGTCTTTCGGTTCTTTATATTCTTTGATTTCCATTACATGCAAATTCAATTTGAAGTACAAGAATAAACGATCACTGCGAAGAGGCATCTTCGGCATAGAAGAACTATTCATTTAAATTCAATTATTCAAATGTTCAATTCGTTGATGATGTGATGTATTCTCTTTCTTTTTCCTCTGAATTGGTTTTATATATAATGAACAGCTTTTCCTTTGCCAAAATCTGTATATGGTTTAATTTGATACTATTTGCATGCAAAGAAAAAGTGGAAAGAAGGGGAGTCGGATCCCCTACCATACGTGCTAAATACGGAAAAAGAAAATCATGTCCATATATATATATATCTATGCATGACATGGTTCAGAATACGGCTATCTACAAATGTGACATTTCGTCAAAAATTCACAGCACGAGCATTCGAGGCAAAAAGCAGAATCAGGTCTTTTTTTAAAAAAATAAGCCGATTAGCTTTGGCGCTAAAATTTCTAGTATTGTACTATATGGAATTCGTAGATCGAGTCGAACAAGGTTAACTTTTGATCCACTTTGTGCAGCCACTTCAAGTAATTATTAGTTTTTCTCTTATAAGTCCCTCAACAAAAATAAGTTTTTTCTCTTTTAAGTTTACAGTCCAAGTGGAAACGGCAAAAGTGAGTAATGTGAACAGGCTTTACAATAGGACTTAAAAGCAAGAAAAATGGTTTGGAAAAAAAAAAAAAATTGGACCAGTCGAACACACACAATTTGATCATTTCAAAACTAAATGGATGGAATCAAGATTTTTTTTTTTTGGAAAAAAAGTTATGCTGTTTACTTACGAAACAAAAGTATGCTAAAAGTTTGGGGAAGAGATTGGTTGAATAATACTGTAAGGTCCCCGGGGTTAGAGCATCTGGTCTTGGGCTACTTCCGGTACTCCAAGGTCCAGGATTCGAACCTCTCTTAACGCCTGGGTGTTCTTGGGGGTCGGGGTACTTTAGGTGCAGGGTGATTAGTCCAGCTAAACTGTCAATACACCATGTATTGACATTCGAAATCTTCCACTTAAGACTAAAAAAGAAAAAGAGTACACTAAACTTTGGAAAAAATGAAAAATCACCCTTATTATTTGTAACGATGGTGTCAACCACTAATAACTTTTATTATTATCATTATTATCACAAAAAGAATTAATAATGAGATTCTATCTACACTATTGATAACTCCAATCGATAACTTAGTGTTAACCACTGTGTGAAAAGAGTTAATGTACCAAATGATTGTCCAGTTTTTGTTCACTAACTATTTTCAAAACAACTGAATCATTCATTATGGCTTTTCAATTAAAAATGTCTTAAATTTATTTTTCAATATTTTTATTTGTCCTGAGGTCTAGACGGTGAAAAGAACTTACTCTTTCTTTTTTAGGTTTTCTTTTTCTCCAGAAACAGGTAAAAAATTCTCACAAGAGAAAAGGGGTTTGAAGGGGGGAGAGAATTGGTAAAACTGTTAAACAATTAACGGCAGCTCCGTAACTGAAGTCTAAATAACAATTAACAATTACCTATCCGCGAGCGTAGCGAATCGACTCAGCAAAGTAGTTGAGAGTAACGAAGAGAAGACGACGGCTCTGAAATGGCATCTGCAATTGTTAGATCTGGCCTCCGCTCCGCCATCCGCGGCGGCGCCTCTCGTACAGCTCCAGCTCCGGCATCTAAGAGAACTTTTTCCGCCTCTGCCTATCACGATGAAGCCGGTATCTTCATTTCCCGTCGCTTTTAGTAAATTGAATTCTCCATCTTTATAGTATCATACCGCACGCAAGACATGCTAGTTTGTTAAGAAAAATCTCATATTCGGTTAAACAGTTCTTCTTTGTATTTCTTAGTAATATAAATTGCTTTTGTATTTTAGGGTTTTCTAGGTTTGGTGTTTATTTGATTGAGTAAATACTACTCTATGGATATTTTCCTCCAGATTCAAGCAGGAATTTGTGCTATGTAAATTTCTAATTAGTTTGTTTTGGAATTTGCTTTGCTGTTCTGTGATTAAAAATCTCATTTTTATCTAATTATTTTTGTGATTTTGGGTTTATGTAGCTGAGGCTTCGAAGTGGGAGAAGATTACATACCTTGCGATAGCCACCTGCTCTACTCTCTCAGTCTATAACCTCTCCAAGGGTCATCACCACCATGAAGAGCCTCCTGTAAGCTTTTTCTATACCCCCTTCATTGAACTGTTTATCTGTCTACTTTTAGATCAATGCTGTTGTTCCATTTGTTAACGTAGGTGTTATTTTGGTTAATATGAGTCATACTGTGTTATGTTGTAAACTGCACTGGTTATATGTTCTATGATCATTAGGAAATTTATCCAGCTGTGATGGAATTATGTGTTATATAATATTAAGGGAATCTGAAATTTTTTATGTTTACTAATGTAAGAATTTACTGTTGCAGTCTTATCCCTACTTGCACATTCGCAACAAGGAGTTTCCATGGGGTACATTTCAAAACTGAGTTATTTTACGTCTCTCATTGATAATGTTGCATTTTCATGAATCTTTGCTTGATTTGTATTGAATATCAGGTGTACGCTGTTTTATTTGTTCATTGATACAAATAGTGATTTGGTTTGGGGAGTTGTTGTAATGATTTCTGAAGTTTTCAAGAAAATATTTCCCTGAATATTGAGTAGTGCTGTTCCTTAAAAGTTGTAAGCACATCATTTCATCCCTATAACACAATGAGGACTCAATCTTCAACTGAAATGTATATTTATTATTGGCACAAGCTTTTCCAGGTGGATCAGATTAGAAGTTTAATTGTATTTTCTATTCGAAATCGGATTGGTGCAATATTAAATCCTAGTAATGCTTCTCATATATCACTACATGTGCTTCCTCAGTTATTTTTATACATGATTACAGTTTACTGTGCTGCAGTACTGGAATAGCCTTTGCAATTTTTTTTTCTCTAAAATGCATGAGTGTTATTGTGTTGTAGGATGAATTTAAGGCTTAATTGCTTCACGTAAATAACAAGGTTTCACAAAAGATGTTGTAGAGAGCTGGGGACCGCTATAGCAGTTCTCAGTTTTATTTTTTGAGGTTCAACTTCCATCTTCTGTAGCTGTCTTAGTGCTTTTTGGTCAAGCATGATCAGGAGAACATATGCTTGGTCTAGTGAGGTTTTAGATGCTTGGGGAGATTTATGTAATGCATATATTGTAGCTTAGTTATTTGGGTCGTATTATCCAGTTTATGCTTGTGCTTTTTCTCAACCCTGTTATTGTAACTATCCCTGTTTTATTCTTTAAGTTTAACCACTGAAACTTTCCTCCATTTATTGAAATGGGGAGAAGCACAACAGAGGATTTAGCAAGCCTAGGAAGTTATTTTATACACTGTCATGTACAGCATAGATCAGATTAGATTTCTTAAGCTAGTTGTTTAGTAGAAAGATGGGTGAACACATTTTAACTACTAATTGCTGAGATACACTTTAACTAAATTTGACACGTTATGCATGATTGTAGGTCCAGATGGTCTTTTTGAGAAGAAGCACCACTGATGTCTGATGATCGTAATCTGAAGGAGTCGAATAATGGTTGTTCATCTTTGCTTTGGCATCATTGGAGGCTGTATTGTCAAAATTATCTTGGACATTATAACGGGCTGTGTTATTTTAGTTACGTTTTGAAACGAGCAGATGTTTTCTTTTGGCATGCTTTCAAATTTCGTGTTTCATTTTTTTTATTTTGTTTCTTGCAATCTGCTCTATTCAAATAAATTTGACGATATTGTTGCCATCATGCTTCACTGGGATACATGTTGGGTTTTGGTTTTGGATGCAATTCATCTGGCACATGCCCTTTCTTTTTTTCCTCTTTTGGTTGGGTGGGTGGGTGGGTAGGGGGGAGTTGCTGGCCTTGCATATAACTGGGCGCAGAATTTTGTGCCCCCCTGCCGCCACAAGACTGGCAAAAGAAAGCGGGGTTTCGTTGGGAGAGGGGGAAGGGAGAGGGACGGATTATATGTTCTTACTCAAACGAGTCTAGATGCCTTGTTTAGCCGTGGTTGATTAAAGTGGCTTTCAGAACTTGAGCAATGGTAGGGACTGTTAGTGTTGAAAACGTACAACTTATTAAGCTATTTGCCCAACGGAAAAAGAAAAAAAAAGCTGTGTTTGCCTGCTTTCTCCTCCCTAAGTTTCCGAACAAATATGCTTGTCACTTAACTATGCTTGTCACTTTCAAGTGGTGTCCCTTGATGGGTTTTTTCATCGATTAGACGCTCCTTTCTTTTAGATTAGATTAGAGTAGATTATATAAATGTTATCGTTGCGAAAAAAAAAAAAAGGTTTCCGAAAGAAATATAGTCTAAATGTATGGACGCTTCAAATCGAAGCAGTTAGCGGTCCAAGATGAAAAGAAAAGGAAGAACTTGAATAGTCAGGATAGTAACCTGGAAATGTACGCGACTGCACAAAACCCATAAGCGATTCTTGTAGAGCACGGCCAGGAGATGAGCAAATGTAAGCTTGGATCAATTTTTGTCGACGAGTGCGAAGTACAAATTAGCAAGCAAAGAACCTACAACGAAAGCTTGGGTAGGCTAATGAGGACAATGCATTAGTACTAATAACATGAGCAACGCAGTTCCGTAGTATTACACGATCAAGGCTGTTAATAACAATGACGTTGGCTACAAATTTTTTGGGCGAATGATGTAATGATGTCAGCGGCAGCGGATGCAGGAGTAGGAAGGAAACATTGGGAAGGCGTGAAGTAGCTGAGAGACAAGAAGGCGTGAGTAGAAGAGCACGCCTTTACTGGGTTCACGTTGATTCAGCCAGTTGGGGACCAGTTCAGCTAGAAGATTCTGTTGGACACGTGTTGGAAGCTCATTTGTTCACTTGAAAATCAGTTAGAATGGCAGTTGTATAAACCGTGAGGATCATGTAATTGTTAGGGAATCTTTTGCAAATTTGATATTGTAATCAGAGAAGGAATATCCTCTCCGCGTTTTCCCCCTCCCCACGGTTTCCTTCAATCTCTTTCCCCTTATGTTCTTTCCCGCCATTCTGCTTCTGTAATCCTTTACTGAAGCTTATCAATGAATATGGAGTTGTTCGTTTGAGTTGCTCAGACTTTTGCAGTCTATTGATTCATTGCATTTTAGTTCATTTCATTACTTGCATTTCCTGGTTCTGGTCCACAACAAATGACCAGCATCAACGTCATCAAACGAAGTGTACATACTTCCACAATTGTTCTGGCAATAACCATGAAAGGAAGCAAAGAATGCAACAAAAGCTTCAAAGTTCACAAAAGGCTAATATGTAGCATCACTAAGCGACTGCATCTTCTTGACTAGTTCCCTCATTTCCCATCTCAGGCAAAGTTTCAAGGTCAGTGCGAGCCTCTTTCTCTTCTTGGGGAATTGTAGAACTTGATGAGTCAACCATGCTATTCTGCTCAGCTTCAGCATTCTCATTTGAGTTTGAAGATGCCTCCTCTTTAGTAGCACTCGAGGAACCAGAAGAATCTACTGATCTATTTTCACTGGAATCAGTATTGTCATTGTCATTTGAAGGGTTAATCTTTTCTTCCGGTCCTGTTTCAGAATGAGCATCAGACTTCTGGATCTCGACCTTTTCATTAACCTGATTGGCTGATGAATTTTCTGAACTTTTCTCTGTACCCCCAACAGTATTGCTACCAGCATTTTGTCTATTGCCCACATCATTTGAACCTTCTCCATATGCTGAGCCCTCCTTCATATTTGAACTTGTATCGGATTTGTCATTGTTTGTTGCAGCATCCTTGTTATCGGTTTGCTCCTCTTGAGTAGTCTGCGCACCATCTCCCCCAGGAAGGACATGACCAACAGCATTTCTCTGCTTTTGATCAGCATCATCCTTAGAATTGTCGCTAATGCTCTGCTGTTGATTAGCTTCCTTTGTTCCTTCTGTGGGATTGGAGTTATCCCATGATCCTTGCTGTGTGGTTTCATTGGCATTGCCTTGCTTTTCATTAGCTTCATGTGTTCCTTCTGTAGGATTGGAAGATTCCCCTGATTCCTGCTGTGTGGTCTCATTGCTGTTGCCTTGCTCTTGATTAGCTTCCCTCCTTCCTTCTGCAGGATTGGAATCGTGACCTGATCCCTGCTGTGTGTTTTCACTGTCATTGCCTTCATCAGTCGCAACAGTTGATGGACTATTCTGTTCATTTGACTCACCTTCTTTTGCATTTGAACCTGATTCATTATCGTGTACCTTATTTGCCTCTGTCACATTTTCACTGTTGCCTTCAGACTTGTCCTGGACCTTCTCAGTCGACTGTTCTTCCCCATTTACGTTTTCCTTATTTACTTTCTCAGTGTCTTTCATACTTTGAGAATCCTGAACCTCTTCACTCTGGGCATTCCCACCATTGGTGTTTTCCCGTGCAGCAGCTTCGTTTGTCTGCTCATTTGCTTGATGAACCTTCTCATCTGGTGATTCCTCAGATTTACCTTCTTTTTGTTCCTTCACTTCATGGTCTTCCTGTTTCTCTCTACCTTGATCTTCATTGCCTATTTGTTTCTTCTCTTCCTTTTCTGTTGCCTTGCTCTCATCGTTAACCTGCTCCTTCACTTCCTGCTCTTCACCTCCATCCAGGTCATTCTTATTTTCCCTGGTCTCTTCATTTTCCCCATTCTCTTCTTTTGCATCCTTTTCCTCATTACCTTTCTGCTCAGCTCCATTTTCTTTTGTGTCTTCATTAGCATTCTCATTGTTCTCCTCCTTCGTTTCATTCTCCTTTTCTGCGCCGCCATTTTCTTTATTTTCTCCAGTCTCCTCACCACTTTGCTCTTCATCATGCTTTCCCCGGTCGTCTTCTCTAGTTTCCTCCTCCTCACCATTATTTTTATTTCCATCATTCTCTTTCTCTTGATTTTGCATCTCATTTCCCCCTTCACCCTCTGCATCTTTGTTCTCTCCATTCTCTTCATCTTTCACTTCTTGCTCTGTACTTTCTGTCTCCTTTTCTCCTTCCTCTCCCAGTTTGTCTTGATCATGATCATTTTCCTCGGGCTTGAGCTCATCTTCAAGTTGTTTACTGGCTTCTTCTCGTTCCTCCTTTCGATTCTCATCCCGTGTTATCATTTCAATATTTTTTGGTTGGATGTCTTTTCTCCCAAATTTTTGTACCTTCTCCAAAATGTTCGAGCTTTCTCCATATGATGCCTTTTTGCTACGGGAGTGCTGGACCTGATAAAGCAGCCAGATGCAAACACCAACTAGCACACATATCTGCAGGGCATGCTTCACCTTAAAACCTTTATTTCTCTGATTCCTCCGAGGTGACAGCCTGAACATTGTGATTTTATTGTTGTACTATATCTTCAGTTGAACCAGCTTCCAGAAGCTACAAGCTGTCCCAACTCTTTAACTTCTACAAAAGGAAGAATTACTGTTAATTTTAAGGAGAATTATGGTAAACATTCAGAACATAAGAAACCAGGCTTGGATTAGATACTCAAAAAACTTTGAAATTAAGTGAATTAAACACCATCCAAGTAACATGTTGCAAATGGCTATGACAATCACTTTGATGCTCAAAAAGAAATGGAGTTTCGTATGGCAAGTGCGAGAGGCCAACAGATCATGGCAACCACCACATTCTCTCCCACTGCAGTCCGATGTCTTTTATTATTATTTTTTTTCTTAAGAAAGTCTGATATCTATAATCACTAACAACTCCAGATATAGTGAAGAGAGTGACGATTAACAGAGTCATCTGCAGGATCCAACTTGGGTATATGCGGATCTAACTAGCATCAGAATGCAATTACGCACATTCAGGCTGTAATCATCAATCGTCGAGTCAAGTTAAAAACTTAACGAACAGAGGTACCTCATAGAAACCCAACTAGCATAATTGTTTCTCTTAGATCAGAGCCCGCAACGCAGATGGTAACTTCAACTCACACAAATTGGGTCTGAACTATCATGCTGGTTATCAAGCACGCAGGCACCAAAGAACAGACAAAATCACACCCCATATCCGACCGACCGACCGAAATTATTGAAAAATAAGCTATAAAGAATAAATCAAGAACAAAACAGGAGCATGAATCCATTATGCATTTCCTTCATAAGAAAATAATCCGGCGTCTCCAGAGTCCAGACTATCTATTTGGAAACATATAAATAGCAGCTCAGCTGGAAAGACTTCGACCAAGTAATAACTATCATATCATTTAACTGTTATACCAGTTTGAACCAAGGCCGGAGCGATGCATACAAGAAACAATTGATTCGAAGCAATGCTTATAGCTATGATCACATCCCGGATAGGATACTATATTGATATCGATCTGCATTCAACTAAATAGCAAACACGTACATTTAACACTAGATAAATATAGAGTCAAGACCCCATGATCGTGCAAACTTTCCAAATGAATTAAAAAAAAAAAAGACGAGATCTCTAAGGAAAAGGCAAGCCATACCTGGTCCTATACTAAGAAAGAAGAAGCAAAAGGCTTGTTGTTGGTGCGAAAGTTGTCTCCTTTGAAATAACTACTACTACTACTACTAAGGCCACTGTAAAGAATGAATGATTAGGTTTAAAGGGAAAGGTGAATAATGCAAAAGGATCTACTACTAATATATATTGTCAATCAATGAAGGAAAGGTTTACCAGTGGTTCGTTGTTAACAATGGTGGTGGGTGTCAGGTAGACATTAAGAAAGGTTCAACAACACTTTCCAAACAGGTTTGTTGTTTTTATTCTTTGGCTTCTCCCTCAATCCCCCGATTTTAGATCTGTAGACGAAACCCAGGAGGCGTAAAGTAAAACTGTAAAATATCATATCTGTTGTCTTTTGACAGCCTTACAATTAATTAATATTATTAATTCTCTGGTGGGTATTTGCTTTAACGCTGTCGTTATAGCCCAATACGACGACGCTTGTGCTGTACTCCATTACGAACGATTTTATTATTATTTCCTTGAGTCAATACTACTACAGTAGAGAATTTAAAGGCGCCACATCGCATCGCATCGTCGGTGAGGCGGTGATCTAGTAGTACATAGGCTTCTTTCACAACGCCGTCATTCTATCTCCTCCCTCCCTTCCTTGATAAAGATGAACCCTTTTTTTTTATTTTTTTTCTGATTTAATTTCAACACCTTCAAAATAAAAAGTTGAAGCTCCCACCCACAAATTTGGCGCAGGACCGCGCAGTCAGACTCATTACACAGCTGTCTGAGGTGAACGGAACACAAGCCCACATCGAAACGATGCCGTCGAAGCTTTTAACCACCGCCCTCCGCCGCACGATCTTAAAACCCACAATCCTCCGCCCCTTCTCCACCGCCGCTGCCGCCGTTGCTGAACCCTATCAAGAAGACACATCAGGAATTACGGTGAAAGGCGTAAAAATCTCCGGAAGACCCCTCTACCTCGACATGCAAGCTACCTCGCCGGTGGACCCTCGGGTCCTCGACGCCATGCTCCCTTACTATCTCTCCCGCTTCGGCAACCCTCACTCCCGGACCCACCTCTACGGCTGGGAATCCGACCAGGCCGTCGAGTCTGCCCGAACCCACGTGGCAGACCTAATTAGCGCCTCCCCTAAGGAGATCATTTTCACCTCCGGCGCCACCGAGTCCAATAACATCTCCGTCAAGGGGGTTTTGCATTTTTATAAGGATAAGAAGCGCCACGTCATCACTACCCAGACGGAGCACAAGTGCGTCTTGGACTCCTGCCGTCACCTCCAGCAAGAGGGTTTTGAGGTAACTTATCTTCCTGTTGAACCTGACGGGCTCGTTGATTTGGATAAGCTTCGGGCCGCGATACGGCCCGACACGGGGTTAGTTTCGGTTATGATGGTTAATAATGAGATTGGAGTGATTCAACCTGTCGAGGAAATTGGGAAAATCTGCAAGGAATTTAATGTTCCGTTTCATACCGATGCTGCCCAGGCTTTGGGGAAAATTCCCATAGACGTCGATAAGATGAATGTCAGTTTGATGTCTTTGAGCGGGCATAAGATTTATGGGCCTAAGGGAATTGGGGCTTTGTACATGAGGCGCAGACCGAGGATCCGCGTGGAGCCTCAAATGAATGGGGGCGGGCAAGAGAGAGGGATAAGGAGTGGAACTGTGCCAACTCCCTTGGTTGTGGGCTTTGGGGCTGCTTGTGACATCGCTAAGAAGGAAATGGAGTACGATGACAAGAGGATTAAGGCTTTGCAAGAGAGGTTGTTGAATGGAATTAGGGATAAGATTGATGGGGTGGTAGTGAATGGTAGCGTGGAGTGGAGGTATGCAGGCAATTTGAACTTGTCGTTTGCTTATGTTGAGGGGGAAAGCTTGTTGATGGGGTTGAAGGAGGTCGCCGTGTCGAGTGGTAGCGCTTGTACTAGTGCGAGCTTGGAGCCCTCGTATGTATTGAGGGCATTGGGTGTGGAAGAGGACATGGCACATACGTCTATTAGGTATGGGATTGGGAGGTTCACTACGGAGGAAGAGATTGACAGGGCTGTGGAGCTAACTGTAATGCAGGTTGAGAAGTTAAGGGAAATGAGCCCTCTTTATGAGATGGTGAAGGCTGGGATAGATTTGAAGAGTATACAATGGTCACAGCACTGATTGGGTGGAGGCTCCAAACTTGCGATAACTGAACCTCTAAATGTGCCATGGAGCAGCTACTTCCTGGGCTTATGGGCGTCTCACTGGTGTTGTCTGACATTACTCTTTGGATGCAATTCATACTCATAGGTAGTTGCTTAATGCTAAAATTTTTGACACTAGATGGATGGTTATGGTGTTTCATGGTTGTGTAATATGTATTTAGTTGTCTGGCATTTTGATGGGGATGATGTAATTTTGGCAATGTGAATAATGTTGCAATTCCGCTATCATCAGAATCATAAGTATATGCTTTTAATGAGGCTTCAGATATATAATAAGCGTAGAAATCACAGATATATCATTGTATGCTTATTTGCGTAGAAATCACAGATATATCATTGTATGCTTATTTACGTAGAAATCACATATTTCATGAGCTACTTTTCTTATTTGTAAGCTGGATGGGTGGTGAGTTATTTGGAAACTACTGATGCTGCACTGTTGTGACTTCTTAAAGAACAGTAAATGGGTCGGATGACTATAGTTGCTCCTATGAAGTATGTTAGAGAATATATGAAGATAGTTACATACAGTATACTTGCTGGTGTTGGTCTTTTTGAGCTTTGTGGTGACTGCTATTTGGAAATTGATGCGCCCTTTGACAATCAGCGCTTGTGTTCTTTTAAGGATTATCGCTGCTGTAAATTTTGGAAAATTTGGTATTGCTAACGTAATGAAGTAACTGTTGCCCGTGTCCTCACCAATATCATTTACATGCTGATGTTCTTGTGACATTCCTTTCAATGTGTACTTTTGTTGATTTTTAAATTTCTTCAAATTCTTTTGTGTATGGTAATATTTTTGTCTCTTATTGTTGCCTCTTGGTGGGTTATACCGGGAAATGAAATGATAAATCACCCAAATGGCCTTCTCTGAAGTTCTTCTCTTTACTACCAGCGGGGACTTGTAAATCTATGTGCATCAACTCTGGTTGTGCCTCAACATTTGTACATTTGTATTAACTGCATGTTGCTGAGAAATTTTCTGTTTTATCGTTCCTATCAAGATTTAAATTCAACTCTGTGGCATCTTTCAATTCTGGAAAAAACCTAGATATAAAGGTCATCGTGCAGACAACTTCAATTCATAGCAGCTTTCTGTTCGCTACAAGGGGGATACACTAGGCATCCTTACGCCTGCTGAGTATTGGTGCTGGAGTTTACTGCTAGACCACTCACCTCTAAATTTTATATATATATATATTATTTTTTTGGGAGAGGGGGGGAGGAGGAGGAGGAGGGGAAAGAAGAAGAGTGGCTCTGTTATTAACTGCTGCAGACATACAGATACTTGACGATACTGTTTGTTCTGTTTTAAGATAACTGGGAGCTAGTTGTATAACCATGCAAAAAAGCAGTTGCAGAAGTATTCAAAGATTCAAAAATTATATACTTGTATGGTGCATACAGAATCATGACTATACTATTCGCTCTGTTTCAAGATAACTGGGAGCTAGGTGTATAGCCATGACAATAAGTCCATTGCAGAATTATTCAAGTTGTTGCAACCTTGGTACTCCAAGACAAATTTTTTGGTTTCCTTTAACATTTTCAATGAACCTGGAAATAAATTCCTCAGTGAAGTGATTTTGCAGTTTTCTTGACTATTTCCTTTTTTAAACACCATTTGGCTCAGCATTGTTTGGCCTGTATTGTCTGGGCGGTTAAAAGATTGAAAATCATATTTTGGAGAAGCATGCATATTTGCTGGTTTACGAGCCCAGGAGCTTTTAAACTGGTTTGGCCTGGGAAACCATTGATAGAAGGAAGTCTCATACTGTCTCAAGTCTTAACTAGCTTTTCGTTAACAACTTTCCATCTGCTTTTGTGCTTATCTTTGTTTATGAGCGAATCTCTCTGCTCTGGTTGCTTTATTTGGTGCTTCAAGAAAGATATTCTGGTCATTAATGAAGGTCAAGGCTATATTCGGTTTGGTGATTATTTTCTGATGAATTCCATTTAAATTGCTGATTCTTAACCGAGTTAAAATGTGACATAAAGAAACTTCAGGAACAAATAATGTCGTTGCTTTACAAGTGGATCCTGATTCATTAAACCTGTCTAACCTTCTGGTAGGAAATCCTCTTTTATTTCCAGGGTATTTTTTATTCTTCTTTGGTTGTACTGGTGAAGATGCTCTGATCGTTGATATGGTTCAAATTTAGCAGCAACTTTTGTTTTTTGTTTTTCAAACTGATCAATGGATTTTGTTGGATGAAATATACTGTGATGCATCAATGAGTCAGGTTCCGGTTTGTTATGGAGGAAAGTTTTGCTGCTTTCTTCACATGCAATTGGTGCCTTGTGGTGCTTTCTGCCCATCTTGTGTCTACTTTCCTGTTCAGCCTCTTTCTAGTAGCGCTGGCTCGATGAGTTCAGTATTCTATTATAATTAAAATATAGCTGATGGGGCTTATAGCTAATAGTGGTAATTTCTCCTGGTTTTAGGAAAAGAAGGAAGCCCTTTGACATTCAGTAGCAATAGGTGTAGGACGTACGCGTTAGTGATGGAGGAACATGCAGCAGCTAAGAGGAAATAAAATGTTTGTACTTTTGGAAGCGATCACATGTAGGTTTGTCTGTGATCAAATAAAAAGCTTTGTCTGTTGCATGTCATTTTGCTGAGCTTGTGCACTATTTTGCCCACGCACAAGGAGTTCATTTGCGTTAAGTTTCTTGCTCGGTACTATTGATGTATCTCCTTGGCGTGGAACGATGAGCAGTACATTCCTTGTGGGAAAATTTTAGAAACCTCGCTTGAGGTTTTTAATAATTTTATTGACCTCCCCTGAAGTTTGGGAAATTACACTAACCTCCCTTGAGGTTTATGATTTGGTAACAAAAGTATGATTAAAAAATTACTTTCGAGGGAGAGAGATGAAAATTTTGTTTCACAAATGCCTTTTATGCATTCCAATCAAGGTGTACTAATAAAAATAATTGTCAATTGCAACCAAACATCGGTCAAGGTGTATTGCAATAATGATTGTCTTGAACAATTTTATGATTTTTAAGTAAGACTATAACTTCTAAATATTAAATTGAGAACAATAGAGGTTGTTTACCCGACTTAAGGGATACATTTTGTGATTTTGTGCAGGAAAGAACATTCAATTTTGCTTTTCTTCTACCTCTTTTCTTTACCACTTTTCGCGAAATTATTTTGATACAAAAGCCATCTCTTTAGGTTCTAAGCCAAGGGGAAAAGTATTCAAGAATAAATTTTTTTTCTTTTCTATTTCTTTCCTCTATGCTTCCTTTGTTCGGCTCGAGCCTTTCTTGTATACAATTAAAATATGGTCACGTCAAGTCCCGTCAATCACAAATGCGCGTCAATTGGTCCATTTTGTATCTTCCACGTTACTGTTAATACTATTAACAGATAATTTTGTTAATTAGTTGATTACTTAATTCTTAGATTTGAGTTTCTAATCTCAAATAATGTTTTGGGGTACATGAGTAATTTCACGCTAGATAATGCAAATGGCCCCTTATTTTGTTAGTGTAATTTTTTAAACCTTAGAATACGTCGGTAAACTTGTCAAAAACCTCTGAGAAGGTTTCTTAAATAATCCCATTTCTTGTATATGCTAAAATCACGGAGTCGTTGACGGATGCGTTATCTGCTACCTGCATCGATGTAAGGTTTGTCCTTCTGGATTGATGCCCTTATCCTTATCTGTCATTTAATCCACCAAACCAGTAGCGGTTCTGCCTTTTTTTGTGAAGTGCATAAATCCTGTAGGGCTTTAAATGTCCATCAGGTTACTCCATACCATCCACGCCAATCATTCCGTCGCAACAAAAATATGAATTATTAGAATTTATGAAAGAAACTACCCAGATAATGGAAAGCAAAAAAATAAAAAATAAAAAAAATCCAAAACGTAAGCAAAGCGAGCCCAAAACAAGAAGCAAAAAAGGTCTTCGGGAATCTCAGCAGCACATGAGCCACACAGTTCCCATTTGTCCGAATGCATCGCATCCGATTCGGGTAATATCTTTGCATTTGGAAAATAATATGCTAGTTCCGATGATTGTCCACAATTGATGTTGTGATGCTGATCTTTCCCTGGCCTGGAAATGGATCATCTCTATTGAAGCATGGGACAACATGCATGCAGCTGTGTCTTGTTTCACAAACAACGTTTTGTACACAATTTGAATTCCCAAGTTGACAGCCAATTTATTCGATTTTATCGTTGTCCAGCGTGATATTCTATTGTTAAACATTCACCTTGTTATTGAAGATGTCTGGATTTCGCAACAAACGACAGTGTTTGGTTCTGATGTGAAGGAAAATCCTGAGAATGAAAATTTTGTTGATCATAATTTTTTGCATTTCTAAACAAGAAAAAGATTCAAGCATGGCTTCTTTTTTAGCCAAGTGGGTTAGAAATTGATTTAACCTGAGCTGAATTGCTTATTGACATGCATGCCGCACAGTGGATAAATTTAGTAGACGGTCTTTGCCTGTATATTTGAAAGCGGAAATAACAGATTTCTCAGTGGGAACTCTTTCCATTTTCCATTAAATGTCTCTCTACCTGATTATCAAATCAATAAAAGATTAGCGACCCCTCTACATCTATTGCTAGAATGGTTCTGCTTCCTTGCTTGCAACTGTTTGGAAGACGATCAAACGAACTTTTCTTGTCACATTTCTAAACTCTTGGCCACCTGTCGAAGAATGCATCACCAACTCTCTGATTTCTTCAGTTCCTGGGGCCAAAAAAAAAGTTGCTTCTTTTTGTGATGAAAGTTTTTAACTTATTCATCGGGCTGGTGATGCATTCCTCAATGATCGAGAACTAGTAGCAAGCATTCATTACTGACACAAGATTTCATTGCTCATCAGAGAAAAGGAGCCCAGCGTACGTTTAATCGGGGTGGTTGCAAGATCAACATTTTTCGCATAACAGAGGATAACAGTTATTTGCAACTCTTTTTTCTTTTTAAGAATGTTTTGGAAAAACTTAATAGTTGTAAAGAAAGTGTACAAGATAAATGTACAGCGTACGTGCTTAACTCAGGAAATATCGTGCCTAATTCGGGAGGTGGGAAGATTAAGCAAGCAAGAAGGAGGAAGCCAGTTACGCAGTGAAAAAACTGCTCTTGACCTGGAAGTTTTCTGGATATATAATGCAGGGCATTACCCTTTGTGCTAATGGTACTATTATTCTTTCACCACCTTGCGGCTTCCGTTTGTCCTTCCCACATCGCTAGGATGCGATGTGGATGTGGGTTCTTTAACTGGGCTTAAGGTCCACAGGTTTATCTTCCTGTCACCAATTGGCTGGACAGGTAAGTTTTGTAGGTCCCCCTTAGGTTATCTCTTAAGTCTTTTTAGCTTTAACCCTCAGTTAAATTTAATTAGTTGGGTGTGTGTGTCTTATTTCGTCTTCGAAAAAAGAAACAACCATTCAGGTGGTGCGATCTGCTTCGCGGGGGAAGGGGCATCCTTCCCACATCGCTAGGATGTGGGTTCTTTAACCTGGACTTAAGGTCCACAGGCTTTGTGGGGCCCCCTTAGGTTACCTCTTAGGTCTTCTTAGCTTTAACTCTCAGCCAAATTTAATTAGTTGGATGTGTGTGTCTTATTTCGTTTTCGAAAAAAGGCTTCCGTTTGAATTTTGATACCAGCAAAATGACAATTATTTAAAAAAAAAAAAACTCTAGCCAATACTGATGATGATGATGTGTCAACATATAACTGGGTAGAGATAACTTTAGTGCGGATGCATCAAAATTTCTTTAATGCAGTTAAAAATTCCATCTAAGTTGGACTTGCATTTTGTTAAAGTTAATCTAAACTGAGGGCGAGAGATAAGTTGCATGATTGGAGAGAGGGAGTGATTGGAGAGAGGGAGTACAAGTTAGTGGTTTCGAATTCAAATTCTTCTATTTATAATAAAAAAAATTAATCTAAATTAGGTATAGATTTGTGTTCCAATTCTTTTTTCTCTTTTTTTTTTTTTTTTTGATTCTTTTTGCCTAGAGCAACAGAAGGCTAATAAGGGCTCTAACAACAGAACCGTCTACTGGAGGGGCAACGAAGATACACAGGTGAGCTATCAAACCTGTCGCACTTCATGATTCTTGCATTCTTTTGTGTAAGATGAAAGAATCAACAGTATTTTCTCTCTTGTACAGGATATGCTGGGATCTTACATTTACTTGTACAACCCATTTTTTATTCAAGCTTCCAAGTTTCATAAAATTAAGATTTTGTCCCCATTCATCTTATTATCAGTAGAGATATTGATCTGAATCTCCAATTTTCATTTCATTTTTTTGAAACTTTTGTGCTAACGTAGTCTCTGATTTCTGAGGGAATTATGGTTTGTTCCTGATATTGGAATTCCTTAAGACATTTCCTCAAAAACTAACTGATGATTACGGTTTTAGGAACTGATATACAATTTGACAGGATTACAACAAAAACATGGAAAGATAAAATGAGAAGAGAAATCAGGGGTATGAAAATGAGGTTTCCACACTTGCATTTCCAACTCATGGAAGCTTGTAGTTCATGGGCTTGAGTAATCATCTCCTCTGGAATGAAAAATCGTGGAAACAGTAGTGGTGGAGTTTCTGGGATAATTCTGGTGCCCGTCTCTGATTTGGGGATTTGTAGGCACCTGAATAGCTTGGCAGTGCCCACAAGCGCTGCATTTCCGATCGCACCGCGGCGGCCTCGAACCTATCTTTGAATTGCTAACAGTTTTAGCTATTGGTCTACCTGAAGAAAAAGCCAAAAAAAAAAACATATTGAAACTGAAGTTCAAAATTGGTGAATTGAGTGGGAGAAATTAAAAGCTTTAACTGGCAAACAAATTTACCTTCAGCGTTGAACAATATTCGCAGGTGGGATGAGCTAAAAACCAGGTGGAGAATGAGAACAGAAATGGCAAAATGGTGAAGCCTGCTGTATGTGAGGCCCTGACGGCTACCCATTTCAGAGAAAGTATAGAGCAGAAGAGATGAGAGTTTTGAGAGTTGGCGGAGTTGGGAAATTGCGATGAGAAAAAGATGGAAGGAGGGAGAGGGAATTAAGTAGGAGGTGGGAACTGGAAAGGCAGTGTTGATGATAGAGATGTGAAGTAAATCAGCAGAAGAGTTTAACAAGAGATGAAAGAAAAGGAAGCGTCAGTGAAATTGGGAAAGAATAAGCTGATACTAACATAGGTCGCTCTCCAGCTGCGGATTCCTAGAGTGCTGATCATCTCAGATGATGGAACAACGTGGAAGGACAAAACAGTTTGGGCAGTAAGTTCAAAAAGTTGTGAGAAGCAAGCAAAAGGGAAGAGAGGTGCGAAAAGGGAAGAACCTTAACCTCGTTCCATGAGCCAGACTAGTCCAGACCTTTTGAACGTACGTAGTATAATGGAAGAAAGAGAGAAATTGCCCATTAGCATCCAGCAGTAGTATTAGAATTTAGAATTCAGAATTCCATAGGGCCAGATATGGTATGATGATGAGCTGATGAGGAAAAATTGGTATATTACTACTAATCAGCCTTATAGATCACGGTTCATGGGATAGCAACAAGAGATAGAGAGGAAAGTGGAGGGTGTACAACTGTACATTTGATATTTGGAGGAAACAAGACAAAGCCCCAAAACAGCAAGAGGCCACTCTTACCCACGTCCAGACACCCTAACGGACACCTGACTATAGCTGTTAAGATTTCTTGGGGGTGTTTTCGCTTTCCAAAGTGCTGTATATTTTGCCCATTGCTGGAGATTTCTTGTACCGCTTGCGGCTCGGGGATTAGCGCCACTCTTTTTGGTTCTGCAAAATTGCAAATCCAAATGTTGATGAGATTCATTTGATTGTATTTGTATCCTTGATGGTATGCAGTACTTTTATTGACGGTTTTAATGGGACTTGAGCATGATAAATTGTTGATGAATTTTGGGAAAGTCCATATTCTTCTCCTCTAATTCTTGGTATAAACACATCTATGAATGTCATGTGGCGATATCCTAAAGTTGACTCAAGAAAATACTTGTAGAAGTTTATGATGAACTCAAAAAGTCAAAACTCTTTAACTCAAATGAAGCAAAGTGCGCAAACTCAAATGAAGCAGCGCCCCTAAATCATATCCCTGTAATGTATATATTAGACTAAATAGAATTTTGGAAGGAAACCCATAAAGCAAAAAAAAAGCCCCACACTCGTATAAAAAAAATGTCAGAAAAAGTCATTTTGAATAGAACTAAAATAGTACCAAAAAAACGAAAATCATCGCTCAAATTATCTATACAAAGTACAAACTTGAAAAACTGCATCTTTCTAGTATATGGACTTGTCCCTATCATGTTTTCCTGAATTACTTAAAAAACTTTAGTTAAAATAGCGTACGAATCAACACTTACGGAAATGCATCAATTGCTGAAAGCATAGCAGACTGGAGTAACTGAAGCATTACAATAATGAAAAAGTTGGGCTTTGAAGGCTACGTTACTGGTCTGGTGTTATCATAATAATTTCAAGTTTTGATTTTCTGAATAATTCCAACCCATAATTTATCAGGGCATGAAGGCGTTGAATTGCATTAATTCATCTAAACGGTTAATGGCATTTTTTTTCTTGGTCAAATTACACTTTACCCCCATATGGTTTTAGTGTTTTTGAACATAACCACCCTATAATTTCAAAAACTATATATAACCCCCATTATGATTTAGATTAAAGTGTCAAAGTGACGAAAATGATTATTCGTAACGGAACCTATGAAAATATCAAAATTACTCTTATTTAAAAATTAAAATGGTTGAAGTGACAAAAATATACAAACATAATATGCATGATACACTAACCCCGTATGATTTAATATTTTACCATATAACCCCTTATAGTTTTCAAAATATACACATAACCCCCCTATGGTTAAGAAATAATGTTCAACTTTACATAGGAGTATTTTTGATATCTTAGGTGGCTCCGTTGTAGATTGCAAATTTCGTCACTTTGACACTTTAATTAAAATCATGAAGAGATTATATACAGTTTTTAAAACTATATAGGGTCATGTACAAAAACATTTTAAATCATAAGAAAGTAAAGTGTAATTTGCCCTTATAAAAGGGGTACAGATTTGGTGTTTGGGTGCTGCGAACAGCCCATGGGCCTTCCTCTTGTTGGGTAATTACAAGTCCTAGCGATTGTAAGGCATGAACCCACTAATAATAAACAAAAGAAAATTTGCAGTTCAGCCTGACTGTGACGAACACAAGCTGGATCTTTTCTATTAGTACCCAAATACGCAAAGCTTTTCTCTGCCGTCCTTTTTTTTTTTTCCCTGAATCACTCGCAACGTGAATCAAACCGTCGCATGAACCGAATCGCATTTGCAAAAATGCATTTAGTGACCTTAAAGTATAGTGATCAATCACTGGAAATTTATTTGGTAACGTATATTGCTTTCGTTTGATGCTATCACAATACAGACTAGTATTTGGTGCTTTTCGGCTTAATTGCTCAAAACAAATATGTATTTGATGCATGAAGTGAATGGAACACATGAGTTTCCTGCAACTCCATAGTACAGTTTACGTCCGACATCAAGCCAACTCAACTCAGTCTCTGATCTAATCGTTTATTTCAATTTGAAGTTTTCCGAGTTTAAGCTGATTTTTTATCCCAAATCGGACATGACTTCTTTACCCCTCCTTCCAGAGGAGAAAGCCATTAACTTCTCTCTAAATCCAATTTTAGTTGCAAGACTATACCAGTTTCTGACTCTGGAATCCTTTGCTTTCTTCCATTCTGGGCTTGGAGTCTCCTCTGGAATCAAGAACATGCTCCCGGCTTCTCGGACTAAAGAATATACAGCGCGTAACCTGATAAACTTACACATACATGGAACCACCCGTTTTTTAATGCTCTATAGAACCACCTGCAGGTGTGCTGAAGGACTGAAACATAGCTTCCTGCACTAAAAATTTTCCATTTTGATAAACTACTTATAACCTTGGGTTTATCATGTCGCATTTTTTTGTCATCCTAGTTTTTAGCGACGTTGGAACTCGTTTCCTGTTCTTTACTACTTCTGAGCCTTGTGGGGACATGAAACTCAATGAAACAGGAATTGCCAATCTATCAGAATTACCAACTTGTTGCAAGAAACAGAGTCACAAGCCTGCAAGTACCTGGAAGAACACATACATTTGCGGAAGAATTGATTTACCCTTTGTTACAAATCCTTGAAAACTACCTGTCATGCAATTCAAAGCAATGTCCTCCTCCATCTTTACACCCACACACACTCCCACTCTTGTGCGTGGTAAAAATTCTGGGTGGAGCAGAGGTTGAATTTGTTTGTCCAATCGATGATTTAGATACAAGTTGACACCATTTGATGGATCGGAAAACGCCATTTACAAATTGACTTCTTGTGTGTACCAAACGATGATGCTTACATCAGTGAACGCTGTTTTACAATTCGTCCATGTCATCGAATTTATCTAACCTGCAATTAATCGACTGTAGGACCCTAATCTGGGTTGTCGTAGATATGAGTTTTAATTGCTGGTAGATTGCGATATCCTACCACAATCTGGCGTCGACTGCTTACGGGCTACAGACCTGGGCAAAGTATCAGTTGACTTGGATACTGACTAGATGGGATTTTGCCATATACACTGATAAAGAGGTGGTTGAATGTTCTGAATCCTTCTAAATGTATCATCATCAATGAGAGATGCCCTACTATCCTCATCTCTATCTCAATTCCAATGGCAGCCATTTAAACCTGTGCATTGTATAATATAGGTCTGTATCAGACAATTGCATGACCGATTTTGACATCATACCAGCTAGCGTAACAATAATGCAGACTTACATTTCCATGCATGCCTTTCTAGTTCCGCAGTCGATTCTTTCGGACGGTGCCAAATTTAATCAGTCGAATCAATTGGGTAAAAGGGTGGAGGAATATACATCCCATGAGCCATGATGAGTGGCTAAAAAAGATGTGTTTCCTGTAAATGTGGTGGTACGATATGAGAAAACTAGTGCCAGGAATAATGAAGTTAGGACTTTAAAATTTGATAGTTCAAACAACAACAACAACAACAACAACAAAAATACGTGCAGGATATTGACGGCTGGAATGAAAGTTAAGTTAACGATCCAAGTCCTGGAGATAATAATAATAGAGCACCTATTGTCGTTAGACGGTCAATTCTGCCCTTATCTTAGAAGAAGCAAGTGCTAAACCGAGCATTAAAGCCTGTCTAAGAGTAGCTTAACCGTCTCATTAGGTCATGTCTAATCTCATATGAACCCCAAGAATGGACCAGTTGATGTTCATTGACCGAGCAACTGCCAGTATTAAACTAAATTATCTCCTGAATGATCCTAATTGTAGTTTTTAACTGGAGAGATGTAAGATATTTCTGGACTTCTTTTCAAAAAAAAAATTTTTTTTTAGCACAACAGAGAGCTCTTCCAAGAATGTTGAACCTTGGCATCCTAGTCAAAACATGTTTCCACAGCTTAATTAGTAGTATTACGTTGTCTATGTCAAAATACTCAAATCAACTTAAAACGTGCTTTGTTGTTTGAGATCTGCTCCTAAATGTACGACTTACCAAATCATTGGTGCGTCAACAAGCTGTTTTTGTTGATTAATGTACATTCTCCTTCATGATTTCCAACTGCATCCAGTAGTTAAGTTTGATAAAACCCTCTCCTCCAAATCCAATGTGTCAAGTGACACTTAAACACATTTAATCGTCTGAATCACGGGGCTCAATAGTGATTCACTGTTCTGCCGCCCCATTTAGGCAATTGTGGTAAATGAGTAGCTCTATCGAGTTCTTCCTAGCTAGTTTCTACATGTCCAATGCTCGAATGTAGTAATTTGTGGATTTCAAATTTCAGCCATGTAAACTTTCATCCGGTCCCTCGTCATAAAAATAAATAACGAGTAACTCATTTGGTCAAGACTCATCCGAAGGCCTTGAAATTTTGTTCCTCCTTATCGTGGTCTAGAGCCAATCATATCGTTGGTATTGGACAAGGGGCCTGGGCGGTTGCCAGAGACAACCGTCCCAGGCAGTTCACGGCCTGGATGAGATCTTAAAAATTTGTGCGGCTCAGATCACGTCTTGTAACTCGATTTTCACGTCGTGTGGGACCCACAAAAATATTGTTCTATTGTTACTCACCGTTGTTTCATTGTTACACCTTATACAGATGAAGTTACACCATGTATAAATGGTGTTACACCTTCCGGAGCGGTTGTTCTGACAACCGCTCCAGCCCCGCGTCCGTTGGTATTAGAGCTCTGAAAGGGATTTGGGGCAGGGACGGTCATCAGTATGACCGTCCCTGCACGGTTCATGGTCCAGATTGGACCTCAAAAAAATGTGCGGCTCAGATAACAAGTGGTAATTCGATTTCCGCGCCAAGTGTGGGGCCCACCACTATCTATTGTGAAAATACAACCTGTGGAAAAAAAGTTACACCGTGAACAAAAGAAGTTACGCGGTGTTGATGAAGAGGAAATTTGTCAGGTGCAACCGTCCCTGCCCCGAGTCCCTCTGAAAGAGACACGGCCCTGCTGTTGGGGCACGCAAACCCAAGGGAAACGTGGAGGTGGGATCCGAACCCAAATTCGATTTGTTACCGACGTGGAGTTGTTTGGTTGTGAGTCGAATTTTTTGCCCCTTCAGACCTTTCCATTTCTGTTCTAGTTCGAAAGCAAAAGCGATTCTTTTGTCGGATTCGCCCATTGGGCCTTTGGGATTGTCAAGTCCCATCCCGTCAAAAGTCCCTCGTCAGACTGAGAATGGTAGGCCTCACTTCCAAGGTCCCACCCTACTGCCACCAATCTATGTCACTAAGGGGTAATTTTAATTAGAAACCTCATAATTATACTTTATTAAATTGCTCTCACCTCCCCAACTAATTTCAATAAAATTGGACGGTTGAGCTATTAAAAAAAAAGAATAATAATGTTAGTCGATGTTTTTCTCCTTAATCTGTTTAGAAGAATAGTACCCAAATTTTTAAAAAAAAAAAAAAACATGGTGCAGAAGATCAGGAGATATGCAAAAGAAACTTGCTAGTAAGTAGTAACAAATAATTTCTTCAACAAGCGGTTTCGGGGCGAGGAAGCTTCCCCAGCTCCCTGCCTGCCCCGTTCTACAAAAGTTTCTCTTGCCCCTACTCTGTCCCAAGCTTCCCTGACTATATAGCTCCTGTCCTCGACCTCAACCCCGCCTTGCACTACTATTTGCAGGTGCACCCGTTCCACTGCGCTATCATTTATTATTTTTTATTTGATTTAATTTTTTATTTATATATATCTAATAATAATTTTATTGATCATTCTTTTGAAGTTTTGACGAAAAATTGCATCATTTTATTATTTTATAGACACAGGTATACTTATATCTTGCCTTTTCTATGTGTATTGCTACTAAGTATCTTTTGTATCTCACACTATAGCCTTGTCCATAGATACACCCATCACTCGTTTTGAAAGCATACCAGTAGTGCAACCGTGGTGTTTTGTTCTTTTCTGTTCAAATAGAACCAAACAAGTTAGTAAATCAAAAATATTTTTTCGATTGCTTGTTCCTCGCATAATAAAATTTTCTCTGTGGGGCTTTTCCTCTATAGGAAATCTCAGCTACTCTATTTGATTCAATTGGATTCCAAGATGACATAACAATTAAATTATATAATGGCATTCACTCCTGGAACATAAGAATCAAGGATAGATGTTTTGAGGAATGTTGGGAATTGTACTGTAACGGTAATTTGATTCGTGAGAATGACATGGTCTTCTTGAGAATCAAGGGTAATTTATCCTATGATTCCATGGCTTTCTGTACTTCAGAGTCCTGTGATGGACGCTTCTTTTTCCTATGTTCCCAAGCATTACACCCAATGTTGAAGGTTGTGATTTCTTGTTCAGACAGTAGCCTAACTTATGTACTATCACCTCCTTCATAAATCAATTCCTAAAGCACGATTGCGCATCCTTTGTTTCTTTCTATCAGTTTTATACACATTGTTCTAAGTACAGCTTGGTAAGTACTTTCCTCTATACAATTTGTTATGGGCTTCATTCTTTCGTGACCTAACTAACAATGGATGCTCTTTGGTGAATAGGTCCTTCCGCAATATGCTAACCATCGACTACATGAAGACACGACACCAACAGTAATTCTTACATGCGGCTATAAAACCTATTACATTGGTATGAAACTTTCGACAAGATTTGGGCCATTATCTCCGTCGAACATGCTCTTCACCCTGGCGACATATTGCTTTTTATTTCACAATCACCCGTCTCTTTTGCTGTTATCGTATTCAAGAGAAAAGGCACTAAAAAACTGTATCCATGGCATTTTAATTTCACTATTCATCTAAATTAGTCATACTAACATATTAAGAACTGAGATAATCTCTAACAAGAAGTTGTAGTGGATAAGTACTAGAACTAGGCTCTATATCACTTTCGATTATGTATCTTGTTGCTCTGTTCAGTTCAGTGCTTTCCTTATATGAAACTTTTTCGACTATGTATCTTGCTCTGTTCGGCGCCGAAATACATAAATGTCCTCAGTTATATCCTCCCCCCAGTATTTTCCCTTGGCATCATATGCTTGTCTGGGTATTTTCTGTTTCCATGCTACTGCGCACCGTGTGGTTTAGTATAACAAGGCCTAGAAATTTTGTTGAGGGGGATAAATTGATACACCATAATGCACTTGAGTTGTTGCTAAAATGCATGTGGTCGGAATTATTGGGCAAATCATCAAAATATAAGTGTTCGAAGGTGGTTTACCACGGATGTAAATAGAATGTTGATACGTTATTTTATCGTAGAGCTTTTTTTTTTCCCTTTACCCCCTTTCTTTGCGGTTGTTGTTGACAATGAAAGGCACCAATAGAAAGGTATTTCAATTTATAAACTTATATTAGCAGGTTAATTTTGAGCTCATGGGCAAAAAGAAGGGAAAATTGAGGAAGAAATGGTTGACTATAACAAGTCAATAATATTCATATAGTTCAGTCTACATTAATTCCAAGATGTCATCATTTTCTTTAATCTTCTTCTCTCTTCTTTTCAACTTTTGGTTTTTCCATCTATTGGCTTTTTGCTTCGGCGATGGGCATGGTAAATAAGACCAGGCTTTTGATTAAATATCTCTACAAAAAGTCTCACCAAATGCAATCTAAATGGGTCTTATATGGGGCTGAAATCAGAATACTAATACCACATCTAGATTCTATTAGTTTCATGGCCCCTCCATCTCCAATTGGAGAAGTAAAAGTAATTTTTTTGGTTGGGTCTCGCTTAGCCCAAAATGCATATTCTTTAACGTGTTTGGATACAGTTAAACATCTTGTTTTAAATGTGTATAAACCTATATTAAAGAGAGTTAAATTCCACTTACCTCATATAAGATTCAATATAATTATTAAAATCTCTTATCCAATTTCTATAATTCCCTCTCCCCCCTCTCCACAACTAGGATAGCCACAATTCAGATTAAATTGAGAGTGGACCAGCGATTTATTCAATCGGAATCAGAACCACAACCATGACTAAAAATTCAAAGTCCAGGTTCATTAAAAATATGAATCAGAATCGGAAATGGTAGTATGTAACCAATTCAAACCCTCAAAAAAAAAAATATTTGCTATTTAAATTTATTTGGCTAGTTTAGAGTTCAATATCAATAGTCAGCGCCTGATACTAACAGACTCAATCCTATCCGAGCAAGCCATTGTTCCATTTCATTAGTAAGTCTAGATCCCTTAGCTAACCCAAATCAGAGATCATTACAATCTAATCAATAATGAGGTATTCTTTATAAAATTTGCATTATTTTTCTTTTTTCTTACACTTGATAATGCAATAAAGTTCTCAATTTTTGCTACATTCATTGTCATATTTTTTAAAATCTATTTTATAATAATAAGTGTTTAAGTATAACTAAAAAAATCAAAATTGTAACCCAAAAGAATTGGAACTGCAACTGGAGTAAAATTAGAACCGAAACCGAAGGTTCATGAATCATGATCACAACTGTAACGGTTTCTAGAAGGGCAGGTTCTGGTTCCACTTTTCGAAAGAATTGGAACCATCAATCTTTAAATCGGAACTGGCAGTTTTGGAATCGTGGGGGTGGCAATGGGGCAGGGGTGGGGCGGGGGACATCTCCCCCAACCCCTGCCCCGTTGCATTTTAATTCCTCCCGCGCCCGCCCCGTCCCCCACCCCCGGCTTCCCCTTCCCAGCCCCGCTTCCCCCTACGGGTGCCCCCATAGGGTTAAAAAAATTTTATTATATAATTTCATGATAATGAAATTTGAGCAAATAATCAAGTGCTAAAATATCAACACATCTCCAAATTATTATTTATTGTAACTTCACAATTGAAACTCATAAAAATAATTAAACAAAGGCTATTTGAATACAATCTAATATGATTAAACAAATATAACTAAAATAATCAAGTTTTCACTTTTAATATAAAATACAATCACTAAATTATTATTGTGTTTTTTTTAGAAAAAAGTGTTATTAACATATATAGTAAATGTGTGAATGCAATTGCCCCAATTGAACCCAATTGCTGATGTGGCGCTCTCCCATTGGTTGATTGGTGGTAGTCCTCCAATTGATTCCAATTTGATGAGTTGTCGTCCTCTGATTCGTTGATTGGTGGTAGTCCTCCCAATTGCACATGAAAATGGTGATGTGGCGAGTTTTGATTGGATGGGAGGTGGTAGTTTTCTAATTGCATGCAGGATTGTGCTAAAATTTAGCCTTTTCTTCCCTTTCCCAACAATAAATTGTGTTAACAAAAAATTGGTATCCCAATTATTCACAATTATCAATGTTTTTTTTGGTTGCCAAATAAATCATAATTATTAATTATTATTTTTTATTTATTGTAATAATTGCTTATGTTATGCTCTAATTGTATTAATTATTATTATGTTATCTTTTTTGTAATTGCTTTTGTTATGCTCCAATTGTGAAAAATTTACTCTTTATTTGATTTTTTTCCAACGACAACCTAGCTAATCTCATTGAAAAAAATTGGTGCTCTTTATTTTTGTTTTTTTGGAATGAGAGGGGAAGACATTCAACTATTATTATCAAATTTCCACGATAATCTTTATTTAGTATTAATTCTATGTAAACAATCAACAATGTGGTGCCCTTCCATTAGTGTCATTTATTATTTGGTCACGCCACACACCATGTTTAATTATAGATTCCCCACTATTATTTGTTATAATTATTTATATATTTACTTTTTATTTGGGTTCCATTTTTCGGTTACCCAATAAATCACATTTAATTACCAAAATTTTACAATTCATTGTTAATAACTAATTAATAGTGTTATTTTTTTACCTAACAAATCACATTTAATTAATAACTTTTTTGCAATTATTAACAAAAATTTTGGCTTCTTTTTTGTGTTTGCCCCAAAAAACACATTTAATTACAATTTTTTTTTCAAATTTTATAAAAAATGTTCTCTTTTATTTTGGGTTGCCCAACAAATCAAGTTTAATTATCAATTTTTTGAAATTAATTTTTAATTAATTAAGTAATAATTTCGCAATTTTATTGCCTGACAAATCACATTTAATTATCAGCCTTTTATAATTATTAATATTGTTTTGGTTACCCAACAAATCGCATTTAATTATCAATTATGTGTAGTTATTAGCCAAAATTTAGCCTCTTTTTTTTGGTTGCCAATCAAATCACATTTGGTTGTCCTTTTTAACAATTAATTGATAATTAATTAATTAATATTGTTACTTTTTTGTTGCCTAACAAATCACAATTAATTACCAAATTGTTGCAATTAGTTGTTAGTTAATTAATCACCTTGCTCCACCTTGAGAAAAACGCTTCCCTTTAGTCTCTTTCTTTTCCCCCCCCCAATACCGATGTGGGATAGAAACCCACAGGCTTCCCTTTAGTCTCATTGTCCCATTTTTTTTTTTCACTTTTCTGAATAAACATGTGGTGGGTAGACTTCCTCTCTCTGTAACAGCTTTTTCTGGTGGGATTTGACGGGGGGTTGGGCTCAATGCATCAAAAGTCTCATCTTTCCCTCTTTGTTCATCGACCGTCACTCTCTAAACCTCTTAGAACAACTCTCTCTCTTCTTCTTCATCTTCCCGCCTCTCTCTGAGAACAACAACGAGCAAGATGGTTTTCTTCATCTTCCCGCCTCTCTCATCTTCTTAGAGAGGCTCTTTGTTTTAAAGTTCTTCCCTCCCTGCCAAAACTTATTTAGCCCTTTATTTTTTTAAATTTTTTATTTGTCTAATATACATAAATTTCTGATCTTGCAGGTGAAATATTACAAATTTCCTCCAACACTTTTATTAGATTTTGTAAGTTTTTGTTGATCCCTTATTAAAAACAGGTTCTATATGGTTAAATGTGCTTTGCTGCATCCTTCATTTTCTATTACTGACTTATTCTTGTTTTTCTTGCCATATGCATATCTCGATTTTTCCCATGGCTATGAAGCATCAAAACACATGTAAGAAATTTGAGAAATTTTTTCCCTAATGCCTTCTAATGTTATGGGTCGAAATAATAGAACTATGTCTGCAGTTTGTCTTGCCTATGCCTTATTCACATATCTTGCTCCAAGAAGATTGTCACCCTGCTTCATTGCTATTCTATAAATGGTTATATGTAGGTAAATCGCTACTCTATTTAAGATTGGAGAGGTCTTCTATTTAAGATTTTTTCCCATGAGTGCAAATGTGTAATCTTTGTCATGGTGCAGGGTTTTTACCATAATATTTTGATTGGTTTATTTGTTTAGACAAAAGAAAAAGTGTGAGGTTGAATATTATATAGGTGCAGTCTTCCGATGAGTTTTTCCCTTCAACCTTCTGTTTTATCAAAATACCAGATTTTGAACAAATGTCATGAATCAGAAATGTCTATGCTCAATTATAGACTGATATGTGAAAGTCGGCTCTAATAATTTGAAATTCACTCCTTTAATTCATTAGTGAACAGTTTGATAATAGTAGCCTTCCTACCGTTTATCATGCAACTTATTTTAGACGGGTTTTCCTTCTGGGTTTATATTGTGTATGGCATTTTTAGCAATTAAAGGATTATTATATGACTAATTAAGATGTTAACAGGTTAGACAAAATAAGTTAGAGCGAGACTAATTGGCAGTGGAGTGAGAGGAGTCTTAACATGGGAAAGAACAAGTATAGAAGACATGTTAAAGATTTGTCAATTGACAGAGCAACTTTGTATGAACTTCAACTAGATGCTGCCTAAGGTATATGTAATTTGGTGATAAAACACTGCATTCTGCTGAATTATTTTGGTGGTTCTTGATTCTCATTTTGCAGAATTTAACTAGTGAACTCTACCACAAATCCTTGGAAGATGCTGCTAAGATATAATTGCTCATTATCTTTCATTTGCTAATCACTGGATAACATTTTGTTCCATGTGTGTTTCTTGTATTAGGAACAAAAAGAGGTTTACTTGAAATATCACACCTAGATAATCAGTTATTACAAAAATGCCTGGTCTGTGTGTCTATCTGTTTTTTGCATATGATGTTTTGACTTGGACAAAAGATTGAAATGTTTAGTCCAGATTATTATAGACCAATGGTGAAGTATGTATATGTGTGTGTATAAAAGACTATTACATGTGGTGAGTTTATTCCTAGCATGTGTTTAGAGACCATTAACAGGTATAAGATTAGGAAATTATGGCTGCATATTTGCTCAATCCAGCAGTTTTGCTAGAGAAGTTTTGCTCAGTTATACTTGGCTTAGTGTCTTTAGATCTCGACATATTACTGTTGCTTGGGAAAATATTTTTGCTTTAGGAATCAGGGTTTTTTTATTGCCTTGAAGACTGCAAGGTGTAAAAAACATTTACTCATGTTGATATATTCACCAAGATTTATTATGGCTATAGCACAACGTATGGTAGCACAGGCGTGATGTGGATATGATTTGCTTCAAACAAGCAAATTTTTGTTTGGGAAAAAATCATATGATTTGCTTTAGTATTTCTATTTAACATGTATTTGCATTATATATGTTGACTTTTTTTTTGAGATTTTAATATTTTAGGTTCCAATCTTGGTCCTTTATGTTTTGCATTGCTGGTTAAGCAGAACCACCCAAAAGAAAGAAGAGGTTTGGCTGGTTGAAATTCATCATATGTGGAATTTGATAGTTTTCTTTGATGAAAAAATCTGGATTTGTTTTTTCTTTTCCTTTTTCCGGTTTTTTTAGTTGGCTTTTTCTTTAATTTTGGTTTCTTAATCAATTTGGATGTGAAACTTTGGAAATGCATTCAGATGTTTAGTGCTTAATGCCTATTTATGGTTTGGCAAACACAAGTTCTTTGCTTCCTGCTAATCCTCAGGCTTTTGTTGCTATTGTTTTGTTTCGTATTGTAGTTTCACACACCCTATGCTAGATTTGGTGGTCTAACATATTAATTATAATTATCTTTTATGCTCTAATATGTTCCAAATGTTTATTACAAGATATTAAGATATGCAACAAAGGATTGGAGAAATTCTTTTCTCAAAGTGCACATTATTTAGACTCTCTGTTTTTTCCCCTGGAAAAAAGTTAATCTAATTTGATTTTGTCTTTTCTTTTTCCTAATTAATTTGATTTTTTCTGCATTTGTTTGTTCTATATTATTTCTAGATAAAGGAACAAGGAAAAAGGAGGCTACTTTTCTCCATTCAACCATGAATGTGTGTTTTAATGTTTTTGTGTTCTCTTCATTCCCCCCTCTTCCTCCTTAGTAGTTTATTGTAATTTTTTTCTCGCTTTGCCCTATTTATTGGTCTTGAAAAAAGTGGAGGATGATTGTTTGGGAAGGTTATCCTATTTCCTCTAGATTTAAAGTTAGTAGATTACCTATTTCGTTTTTATTTTTTATGTTTTTCTCTCTCTCGTATTTTTTGCATCATATTGAAGCATTCCTTGAAACTGCAAAATGGATTGTAGGAATTAAAAGATTAACCTCCAAGTGAAACTTCATATATAGGGGAATATCTAACTTTTTTGCTAGCAATACAAAATAAAAAACAATTGGTTGTGACCAGATTATCTTTGCATTTTATCCCTTGGTAAGTGTTTAGTTGTAAAACAAGACATTGTACTGATGTTGGAATCTTATTGATTTTGTGTAAGTATGACTAAATATAATGTATATTGATGATATCTTGGCGATGAATACTCTTTCTTAGCTCTTTTTGATGAATCTCCTCACTACAAGAAAATTGCGTTTCTGTGACAGGCAAAAGTCGTCACTAAAAATTCAGAAGTCGTCACAAAAAAAGTCAGTGACGACTTTTACTGCTGTCATAGAGCTGTCACTAGTTCTATGTCACAAAAGGGGGTCCATGTGACGACTGTTGAAAGTCGTCACAAACGATTTCGCTTTTGTGATGACTCTTGTCGTCACTCATTGTTGTACATTGTGTGACGACTTTTATTGTCACTAAGCTGGCTAAATTCTTGTCATAGTCAACCCTTGGAGTTGTCACATTATGCTTCCGTTCAGTGACGACTTTTGTTGTCATTGTTTTCCATCCATAAAAAGTGACGACTTTCTGGTGTCACTAGTGAAACTTGTTGGCAGTGACAACTTTTTTATTGTCATTTATTTTTTTGTAAAAAGCAATAATCTAATGTTAATTACGCAACATAGCTGCCAACAATCACAAAACGTTCATTGAGTAGCAAGGAGAAAAAAAAAGCCAACATACGAAAAGAAAGCCAACATTCATTTCCAATAGAAGATCAACCCAAATACATATATATATAAATGTTGCCTCAAATGAGTCATAAACCATGCACCATCCAAAATAAGCCATTCAGTTACAATACTAGTGATTTCCCATCCACAATAGAGAGTAGTAAAGTTCTATACAAAAATATGAGCACGATTCTCATCTAGAACAAAACATGAGCACGATAGGCCTTGTAGTCTTCAATTCAAAAACCATCTTCACAGCAATGACTGGCTTCTTCTTCTTGGGAATCGTGTTAGAACCTACACGTTACCAAAATTGAAGCAATGATCACTGGTGTTAAAACTGGAACTACACTTCTAGATAGGCACCATATTATAAAAACTAATGTCACTCTAATTTGAAATTATAGCAATCTAAGTAAATTGCTTAACACAAAAATAAAGTGAAATTATAGCAAATAAGACATTGAATGTATATTCTATGAAATATAGAATAACAATACAAACACAATAAATATCTGCATGTTCACAAATATATATGCAATAACAATAACAATAACAACAATAAAATCCTAAAATCATTGAGAGCCTAGATGATCGTGAACCACACAGTATATCAAGAAAAAAAAAACACACACACAATCACAGGTGCCTCTTTTTCCTTAGCACAAAAAAGAAATTCTGATACAGAAAAATTTAGATGAGTTCGACAAAGAAAAAAGTGGAATACATCCCAACGTTCAAACACATTTGCTTTAAAAACACTAAAGTTTTGGTTGCAACATCCAGCACCTCAATGGCTGTAATTAAACATGAACAAGATTTCAAGCACCTAAATCAGCCCCAAGCAACTCAATTGCATTAAACAGGAATCAGATTTGGTGGAACCAGATTTCAAGTGCCATCAAGCAACTAAATTGACATCAAGCAACCCAATTGTATTAAAAATGAATCTCTATTTTGTAGAACCAGAATTCAAGTGCCTCAATTGTAATAACTATGAAGAGCAAACAATTTATTTATACCACAAAAGAAATTAGACATCCAGGCAAATGATGAAATACATTCCTAAGCACAATATGCCAAAGTAAAGACCATATTCATACCTCTTGAACCAGCAATAAACAAAGCAGACTGAACAAAGAAAATCATGTACCCAGGATACAATCCCTGCGACACAACAGATACATTTAATTATGTAATGAGGTGATATTCAGATTATTTATTATCTAAAAAAAGGGGGAAAATGAAAGGTCATATGGCTAGTGGACATGTTGCGTCTCAAGGGAAGGGAGAAGTATTATCACCAAAATTGGGGTAACAAAGATGCATTTGCTTTCAGATGGCAATAATACAAAGGATAATGCAATTAGGAAGAAAATGACCTGGGGACTATTATCAAAGAATATAAGCATCAAACACAGGTCATCATAACAGCCCGAGATCAGAGCATCAAAGATATAAAGGAATGTGGAAACACATAGTAAATACAAATATAAATTGAAAACATGCC